>NC_064646.1:210591040-210894070 GCF_023864345.2 Schistocerca serialis cubense | reverse complement strand
CTCTATATTGCGGTTTATTGGTAGAATCCTGAAGCGAGCCGGCTGGGCATGGCCGAGCGGTTCTAGGCGCTACAGTCTGGAACCGCGCGGCCGCTACGGTCGCAGGTTCGAATCCTGCTTCGGGCATGGACGTGTGTGATGTCCTTAGGTTAGTTAGGTTTAAGTAGTTCTAAGTTCTAGGGGACTGATGACTTCAGAAGTTAAGTCCCATAGTGCTCAGAGCCATTTGAACTATCCTGAAGCGATGCAGTCCTTCAACAAAGGAAATAGCTTACAATACGTTAGTTCGTCAGTCTTGGAGTATTGTTCGTCTGTATGGGACCTTTACCATTTTGTCTGGTTCAAGAGATTGAGAAGGTCCAAAGGAGAGCGGGAAGATTCGTGACTGGTACATTTAGTCCTTGAGAGAGCGTTACAAATCTCATAGAAAGTTTGAAGTGGGACACACTTGCAGATAGACGGCGCGCTAAATACAAGGGGCTGCTCACTAAATTCCGAAATCCGATCTTCACCAAGGATGTAGAGCATATATTATTACCACGAACTTTCAAATCGCGCAAAGATCACCATTCAAAGATAAGGGAAATAAGAGCTCGTACTGAGGCGTTCAGTCGTTTTTCCCTCACGCGATCGGCGAGTGGAACAGAGGAAGGGGAATATGACTTTGGCGCAAATTGTGCCCTCCGCCACACACCGCTTGGTGGCTAGCGGAGTATATATGCAGATGTAGATGCAACACGTATCGTTCAAATCTCAACACAATGTGCCACATATATCAATGTGTTTATAGTTCATCAGTGAAGATACATGCATAACACCAAATTAAGATGAAACTCGTATAGAGGACTATGAATTGCGCTTTTTAGTGCAGTACTGTTGTCAACTGTTTACAAACGGTAGAGCAATTTTTTGATAAATATTTTCGTAAGATTAGTAAGATGTTGGAAACTGCTTGCCCAATTATCAAACAAAAACGTAAAATACTGTTACAGATGGGCTTGTGATTATTTCTCTCCTTAATTAAACTATTTCTCAATTAAAAGTTTTCTGCTGACAATAAGCTATCCTTGAGATGAATAGAGCTTGATGCCTACTTCAGTTATGCAGGCAAGTAAACTTCTGTAGACGAAAGTGAACAAAGACTGGAGAAATGATGATACTGAGCAATATTTTCTGTAAGTAATTGTCAATCTATAAAACATTTACACGAAGAGATAGAAACGGTGCGTATAAATGGAAGTTTACTCTTCGATTTTCTTACATCTGAAATATGGCAACGAACACTAATGCTGCTCAATGCAGATTAACATTTTTACGGTGTTTCCAAGAGGAGGAATAACAGGCGGTATATAGTGAGTTACCGCTAGAACGGGAACTTTAAGTAGAAAGTCATAAGAAAGTTCCCAGTTCTGGCAGTAGCATCCACACAGAGTGTGTGTGTAAAGAGAGAGAGAGAGAGAGAGAGAGAGAGAGAGAGAGAGAGAGAGAAAGAAAGAAGGGAGAGAGAGGAGGGAGGGAGAGAGAGAGAGAGAGAGAGAGAGAGAGAGAGAGAGAGAGAGAGAGACTATTCACTGCCAGTCATTCTGAGGGGTCACGGACAGCAATACAGTACCGAGGCTATTGGGAAGCTAGGAGAATCTTGGAACAGCTCAACCGCTCTTAGCGTTTTTAAAAGGTTCGTACGGGTGGTATTAGAACTGAAACGGATACATTAGTTTTTCGTTAACTGACCACTTTCTGCACCTACACAAGCGGTAAAACTATGTGCCGAAGCGGAACTTTAAATCCTCGCTTAACAGACAAACTAGCGCACTGAGTCACACCACAAGTATTACTCGGATAGCTCTTGTGGTAGAGATGTGCATGCGCAACTCGAATATCTGGTTCGAGATCCTGTCCTGTTTACTGTTTTAACATGACGGCAAGGACCATTTCATCGCACAGTTTGCTAAAGACAAGGTTTCATTAATTTTGTTGCAGTAAAAAATTCGATAAAGTCTACCGAGGTTATTATGGATTCCGAATGTGAATTAATCTGGGTAAAATGAGTATCAAAGAACGGTCAAAATTGGTGATCGGATGCTTTATAGACAACCTGGGTCAGGATCTGTAGCTATAGACCGCTCCAGATAGAACTTGAAGAATATCATTAGAAATTTTCCTCATCATGCCGTTGCAATAGGGGGTGATTTCAATCGTGTGGCATTGTTCTGGATGTCTTGTCCGAAAGTTACTTTGAGCGGATAGTTAGAGAACCAACTCGTGAGGGTAGCGGCTTAGACCTCCTGGCAACAAACAGAGCTGAACTTATCGAATCAGTTAAAGCACAGTAAGGTATCAGTGATCATAAGGCTGTGACAGCATCTATGACGACGGGTCCTACAAGGAATGTAAAAGGTAGGAAGATATATTTGCTCAGCAAGGGCGACAGGATACAAATTTCAGAATATCTCAGCAGTCAGCATCAAATATTTGGTGATGAGGACGAAGATGTGGAGAACAAATGAAAAAAATTCAAAGGCATCGTTCAATATGCCCTAGGCAAGTATGTTTCGAGTAAGGTTTTAAGGAATGGTAAAGGTCCTCAATGGTTTAATAGCCGAGTTAGAAAAGCGCTACGTAAATAAAGAGCACTTCATCTCAGATTCAAGAGAAGTAAAAACCTAGCTGATAAACAAAAACTGAACGAAGCGAAAATGAGTGTAAGGAGAGCAATGAGAAGAGCGTTCAATGAGTTTGGAAGTAAGACGTTGTCAACCGACCTGAGTAAAAACCCTAAGAGATTTTGGTCGTGTGTAAAATCAGTAACTGGGTCAAAATCATCTATTCATTCTCTCTGCGACCACACCGGCACCGAAACGGAAGATAACAGAGAGAAGGCCGAAATACTGAATTCGGTCTTCTGAAGTTGTTCCATAGCGGAAGATCGTAACACTGTCCCTCCTTTAAATCGTCTTGCGAACGTCGAAGTGGCAGATATTGAGATAAAGATCGCGGAATTGAAAAGCAGCTACAATCGCTTAGTAGCGGAAAGGCTTCAGGACCAGATGAGATACCTATAAGATTCTATAAAGATTATACGAAAGCACTTGCTCTTCTTCTAGCAGTAATTTATCGTAGATCGCTTGAACAACGGAAGGTACCTAACAACTGGAAAGAAGCGCAGGTCAATCCCGTTTTTAAGAAAGGCCGTAATGCAGATCCACACAATTATAGACCTGTATCGTTAACGTCAATCTGTTGTAGAATTATGGAACATGTTTTATGCTCAAGAATTATGACATTCTTGGAAAATGAACACCTCCTCTATAAAAATCAACATGGATTCCGCAAACAGAGCTCCTGAGAAACTCAGCTCGCTCTGTTCCTCCATGAGATCCTCAGCGTAGTGGACAACGGCCCTCAGGTTGATGCCGTGTTCCTTGATTTCAGTAAGGCATTTGACACTGTCCCCCTCTGCCGTTTAATGAAAAAAAAAAAAAAAAAAAAAAAA
This sequence comes from Schistocerca serialis cubense, assembly GCF_023864345.2. Taxonomy (NCBI): domain Eukaryota; kingdom Metazoa; phylum Arthropoda; class Insecta; order Orthoptera; family Acrididae; genus Schistocerca; species Schistocerca serialis. Next base: position 210,890,577 of record NC_064646.1, on the reverse strand, counting down.
AACGAGCTTACGGAGTATCGGAGCAGACGTGCGACTGGATTCAAGACTTTCTTGCAGATAGAACACAACACTTCGTTCTTAACGGAACTAAATAGACAGATGTAAAGGTAATATCCGGCGTACCACAAGGAAGTGTGATAAGACCGTTGTTGTTTGCAATATAGATAAATGAACTAGTAGAAAGCGTCGGATGCTCTTTTAGGCTATTCGCAGGTGATGCAGTTTTCTGACCAAAGTAACAACGCCAGAAGACAGTAAAATTTGCAGAACGACCTGCATAGAATTGATGAATGATGTAGACTCCAGCTGTTGACCCTGAACGTAAATAAATGTAACATATTGCGCATAGATAGGAAAAGAACTCCACTACTGTACAGCTACAGTATTGATGGCAAACAGCTGGAGACAGCTTTTGCCGTAAAATATCTAGGCGCAACTATCCAGAGCCTTAACCTTAAGTGGAATGACCACGTAAAACAGATAGTGGGAAAAGCAGACACCAGACTCAGATTCATCGGAAGAATCTTAAGGAAATGTAACGAAAGAAATGGCTTATAAGGCGCTTGTCCGCCCGATTCTTGAGTATTGTTCATATATCTGGGATCTCTATCAGGTAGGACTGATACAGGAGATAGAGATCCAACGAAGAGCGCCGAGTTTCGTAACGGGATCGTTTGCCTGGAGAGAGAGCTTTACGGAGATGCTAAACAAACTCCACTGGCAGAGGTTACAAGAAGGACGTTGTGCATCACGGAAAGATTTGCTATTGAAATTTCGGGACAGCACCTTTCAGGAGGAGGCAGACAACATATTACTTCGTCCTTCCCCCACCACCCCTCCAAATACATTTCGCTTATTGAACCCGAGGAGAAAATTCGAGAAATTAGAGCCAATAAAGACTCTTACCGACAATCATTCTTCCCACGCATTATTCGCGGGTGGAACAGGGTCGGAGCGATCAGATAGTGGTACCGAAAGTAACCTCCGCCACACACCATCAGGTGGCTTGCGGAGTATGATGTAGACGTAGATGTACTGCACGAGCAACAGATGAAAATTTAAATTGCTGTAAGTTGTTAGCCATTCAAACTGCAACTCTATAAAGACGACTTGCAACAAACGTCTAATCGAATGAAGTATACTACATTTTTGGACATCCAAATGATTAGCTATTTCTCAGGATCATGGCCTGTCAAGACTGCGGTTAATCATTCCGTGATGTCGCTGTTCTCGTTGGACATGATTCCACCACTGTCATGCGAATATAGAACCCATGGGCTCACGAAGAGAGTACCAACACCTTGCAGAATCTAAGCGCCCCACGCGACTAGTGACCGAGAGGACAGAGTATTTTAGAGACTGGCGCTGATGCAGCAGCAGAGGTACGCGCTCCAGTAGGGCAACGCTCATAGACAGTGCTGTACACATGTGGGACCACGTCGTGTTTTCAGACGAGGCCTGTTTTGCGAACAGCATCACGATGAACGAGTCCGCCAGTGGAGGTTCGGAAGAGAACGAACGATGCCATATCGCATTCACCATTGTCTTGTGACGAAATACGGTGTCATTTGGAAAAACAACGCGTTCACCTCTGATGATATTCATGTCGGCTCTCTAGCAAGAAAATAACGTCATCTTGACGCAATATTTCGACGCTCCAAATGGCTGCCATTTTCAGGTGAGTAAGCCGTCGCACTAACTCATTGGAACGCGGCGGCTCCTTTATACACCGGCTGTAGGTCCACCGCGCGTGCGCGAACATAACTGCCCTCTAGCGCAAAGAACAGCGCACCGGTGGTGAAAACTTGCGGAAACGATAATTCGATATCAAACACTCACCTTTTGATGATCGAAACAAAGACTGTAGTTTTTTAATGTCAAACAAAACAGGGTTCCAACTCCTTTTTAAAGGATACCCCTTATCTCTCTTCATAATATTATCAGATAACCGAATTTCAACAGCTTCTTTCCCTACACAGTTCCAATAACGCGACGCACGGGCAGCCACTTTTGTCTCATCGTACATTTTATGTACTCCAGTAAGAGAATGTCTCGCAGCCATAGATTTTTCTGGATGAAATAAACTCGTGTGGCGATGGTGCTCCACGCGTCGATCCTGGACATTAGGAATCGTCTCTCCCGCAACGGCAGCGAGTTTTGTAGACATCGGACTTCCTCAAGCCCAAGTCATCCTTCACTGAACCCAGCATCGCTCTTGTTTTAGCTGGCGGACGGAATACACATTTAATACCAAATCTCCGGAGTGGGCGTGCGGTTCTAGGCGCTACAGTCTGGAACCGAGCGACCGCTACGGTCGCAGGTTCGAATCCTGCCTCGGGCATGGATGTGTGTGATGTCCTTAGATTACTTAGGTTTAATTAGTTCTAAGTTCTAGGCGCTTGATGACCTCAGAAGGTGGGTCACATAGTGCTCAGAGCCATTTGAACCATTTCTTCTTATTTTTGAAGATATGCTTTCCCGCGAAAGGTAGGAACTCCACCGATTTGCTTCTGTCTTCTATTGGTTACCGCGAAGGTCCAATCTGTAGAGCGCGAGGGATCTGATTGTCGGTATAACAATTCTGTTTGAACACAACTTTTAGATGATGCAATTCTTGGGTCAAACTACACTACTGGCCATTAAAACTGCTACACCACGAAGATGACGTGCTACAGACGCGAAATGTAACCGACAGGAAGAAGATGCTGTGATATGCAAATGATTAGCTTTTCAGAGCATTCACACAAGTTGGCGCCGGTGACGACACCTACAACGTGCTGATATGAGGAAACTTTCCAACCGATTTCTCATACACAAACAGCCGTTGACCGTCGTTGACTGGTGAAACGTTGTTGAGATGACTCGTGTAAGGAGGAGAAATGCGTACCATCACGTTTCCGACTTTGATAAAGTTCGGATTGTAGCCTATCGCGATTGCGGTTTATCGTGTCGCGACATTGCTGCTCGCGTTGGTCGAGATCCAATGACTGTTAGCAGAATGTGGAATCGGTGGGTTCAGGAGGGTAATACGGAAAGCCGTGCTGGATCCCAACGGCCTCGTATCACTAGCAGTCGAGATGACAGGCATCTTATCCGCATGGCTGTAACGGATCGTGCAGCCACGTCTCGATCCCCGAGTCAACAGATGGGAACGTTTGCAAGACCACAACCATCCATGCAGCAGCATGGACTATCAGCTCGGCGACCATGGCTGCGGTTACCCTTGGCGCTGCTTCACAGACAGGAGCGCCTCCGATGGTGTACTCAACGACGAACCTGGTTGCACAAATGGCAAAACGTCATTTTTCGGATGAATCCTGGTTCCGTTTACAGCATCATGATGGTCGCATCCGTGTTTGGCGACATAGCGGTGAACGCATGTTGGAAGCGTGTATTCGTCATCGCCATACTGGCGTATCACCCGGCGTGATGGTATGGGGTGCCATTGGTTACACGTCTCGGTCACCTCTTGTTCGCACTGACGGCACTCTGAACAGTGGACGTTACATTTCAGATGTGTTACGATCCGTGGCTCTACCCTTCATTCTATCCCTGCGAAACCCTACATTTCAGCAGGATAATGCACGACCGCATGTTGTCCTCAACATCTGTAGATGTAGATGCAGGTCCTGTATGGGCCTTTCTGGATACAGAAAATGTTCGACTGCTGCCCTGGCCAGCACATTCTCCAGATCTCTCACCAATTGAAAACGTCTGGTCAGTGGTGGCGGAGCAACTGGCTCGTCACAATACGCCAGCCACTACTCTTGATGAACTGTGGTATCGTGTTGAAGCTGCATGGGCAGCTGTACCTGTACACGCCATCCAGGCTCTGTTTGACTCAACGTCCAGGCGTATCAAGGCCGTTATTACGGCCAGAGATGGTTGTTCTGGGTACTGATTTCTCAGGATCGATGCACACAAATTGCGTGGAAATGTAATCACATGTCATTTTAAGTACAATATATTTGTCCAATGAATAGCCGTTTATCATCTGCATTTCTTCTTGGTGTAGCCAGTAGTGTATCTGCGTCTGACATGGCATATGCTCTTTTTACCAATGTACGTAGGACCCCACTGCGTTGGTAAGAGGGATGACAACTTGATGCATGAGGAGATCGGTCCGTAAGTGTGGGCTTACGATAAACACTGTGTCCTAATGTCCCATCTGTCCTCCTGTAGGTCAATACATCTAAAAACGGAAGTTTTCCATCCTTTTCAACATCTATCGTGAACTTAATATTGGGATGCAGACAATTAAAATGATCTAGGAAACGATCCGGAGCATCCCTCCCATGTGGCCATACCATAAACGTAGCGCCGACGTACGAGTCATTTCCAAAAACAACATGGTTCTCAAAGAACGCCGTCTCACGGAGCCACATGTTCACCTGTGGTTCATAGAGCCGGAAATTTGGTCATCTCAATTCGAATAGCTGATTCATACGCGGAGCATCCTCTCATTCAGCATGACGATGCCAGACCAGACACAAGAGCTGCGACATCTGAAACAAACCGATGCCTTTGGTTCACTGTCACCGGTCATCCTCCATACAGTTCCGATTTTCGTCTGTTTCCGAAACATCTTCGAGGACTTCATTTGGATAGTGAAGAAGCGGTGCAAGCAGAGGAGAGGAACTAAGAAACTTCCTGGCAGATTAAAACTGTGTGCCGGACCGAGACTCGAACTCGGGACCTTTGCCTTTGTGCAAGGCAAAGGTCCAGAATTCGAGTCTCTGTCCGGCACACAGCTTTAATCTGCCAGGAAGTTTCATATCAGCGCACACTCCGCTGCAGAGTGAAAATCTCATTCTGGAGAGGAACTACGTTAGACATTCTACAATGACGGTATCATCAAACTGGTCCGTCGTTGGGAGAGATGTGCGCGTCGCCAGGATTATGTTGGGAAATAAATATGTAGTCATGGAGAATAAGGATGTAGAATGTTAATAGCATTTATTTAAAAATCTTCAACACATTTCATATAAAAAATTCAGAATATTTCTTTTAAGCACGCCTTCGAATGTAGTAGGGCCTATTACCACGACTGTAGGACTTCATTGCCCGTTTAGAAAAACAAGAACCACTACTTTTCTTTGAAGAACTCTGTAAACAGAACACTTAGCTGAATTGAAAATTTAATTTGTTTCTATGCATTGCTCAACCGGTGTGTTTGGCAGCCTACAGTGTTACCTGCTTTCAAATCGCATTAAGACTTTGTAGCAGTGATGCAATGACAGAGAACATGTCCATTAGAAAATGGAACGGAAAACGTTTCTGTTCGTTGCCCAACCATTAGAGGGATATTACAAACCTCGTTAAACGTTGCGCCTGGGTCATGTACTTGTTATTCGCTTTCTTATGGCCATTCACATTTTCCTGGGACGAAAATTTCTAAAACGACGCTCACTCACATACGTTGAGCCGAAACAGTAATAATGACACTTAAGCCGCCGGACTTGTGTCAGATAGAAAACCTTACTGCCTTCTGCGAGCCCCTCACATTTGTTGTGAGTGATAAGGAACGCTCTCACAGAATAATTGAGATTGTTGGGAGAATCGGTATGTGGACTATATCAGACAGACGAAATAGCCTCACATTTCTATATGAAAGTAATAATCACAATGACAAAGAAGACAGGTGTGATTATTACCGAACCATAAGTTTAGTAAGTCATGGTTGCAAAATACTGACACAAATTATCTGTAGAATGGCGGGAAGACTGGCTGAAGGCAATCTGGTGGAAATGCAGGAACACGCGACCTATCATGTATCTAAGACGATGGGTTGAAAAACGCCAAACGTGCTTTAGCATTTGTAGATTTAGGGAAAGCTTCTGACAGTGTTCACTAGAATACATTCTTAGAGATTTGAACGTTATCACTTATTACAGATAATATGTATGGAATATTACTTGCAGAGAAAGGGAATGGGATAGAGAGTGCTGTATGTAACTGTAAACAAACAAAAAATTGTTTAGGTCGTTCTATTTTTCGCATGGATAATTAAAACTATCTCTCGTACACCAACAATATAATATTAATTTAAGATTAGGAAAACTTTTCTGAAAATATTTGTCTGGAGCGCAGCCTCACACTGAAGTGAAACGTGAACGAAGTTGCAGAATAATGGTGAAAGTTGAGTAGGTAGATATGATAACTAATGAAGATGTACTGAATCGAATTGAAGGGACAGGGAAGGGGATTGAGAGGAGAAATTTATCGTACAACTAGGCTGATAGGACACATTTTGAAGCATCAAGAAGTAGTTAGCTTAGTAGCGGAGGGAAGATTGGCGTATAAAAACTGTGGTGGGGAACGAGGCTTGACTACAGCAAGTGCCTTTTAAAGACTGTCGTTTGTAGTGGTTATGTATAGATGAAGAGGTTTGCAAATGATGTACTAAAAAAAAAGCGACAGTTAGGTGTTTTCAATTTCGATGTTAGGCTGCTCCTTATGTCTAGAGAAAAACTATACTCTTGACATGTATTTTTTTCAGAATGTTTAAGTTATTGATCTATGGAACATTTAATTAATTAAGAAATGCTCAAATACTCTGTCTTCTCCAAAGAAATGAAAAGTATGAGTATACATGGACCAAAGTGAGCCTGCGACCTCTCCAACCCTACCTGGGAATTGATCTATAGAAAACTTGTGAGCTCCGTGCTCAAGCAGTACATCGAGAGAAATTTCGATACGGATTGGGGAATCCAACGTCCAACATATTTTATGCCTTTTGCAAAGCACTCCTCGATTTTTTAACTATAACAATAGAAAAAAGGTCCCGGGAGGTGGAGGACCGAAGGCAGACCAAAAGGGGTGCTTAGACAGCTCAGACAATAAGACCACTAATTTTGTCAGATAACTTTCCAGGCTTGAGTAACAATAAAACAGAAACGTTTTATCGCCGGCCGCGGTGGTCTAGCGGTTCTAGGCGCTCAGTCCGGAAGCGCGCGACCGCTACGGTCGCAGGTTCGAATCCTGCCTCGGGCGTGGATGTGTGTGATGTCCTTAGGTTAGTTAGGTTTCAATAGTTCTAAGTTCTAGGGGACTGATGACCTCAGATGTTAAGTCCCATAGTGCTTAGAGCCATTTGAATTTGAAACGTTTTATCAATCAGCAAGTTTCAAAATCGTGTACATTCCACTTCGGAGTGAAAGATTACTTCTGACTTTTTTTGTTGTTTGTTCACACTATATATTCACTCAGATAAACTAGACGTTTGAGGTTTCTGGATGAACTGGAAGTACAATGAAAAAAGTGGCACCACTTTTAAGCTGCACGCAACAAGGTTATAGACCTTGCTCAAGAATTACTATTCCATACTTTCAGGAGAAAAGTGAATGGCGGAGTGGTCGGGATTGTCTTCCTGTAGACATTCAAAGTTCGTTCATTTTGGAAGGACGTAAGTCTGATACAAGAACTAACAGAAGACAAACAGTGGTAGCGAAGACTAGCAATGAGGAAATAGGTGAGATGTTGTCATCGACACTTTTCAGAATTTATATTAAGAAACCAATAGATAAAGCATTAGGGAAATCAAGAGGAGCAATAACAGGAGGGGAAAGGATAAAGGCGGCTTATTATATAGATTATCAAGCAGTGTTGGTCACATATAAATAAGAACTATATGATTGAGACTGTCGTGAAATCGGGAACAGAATATGGAATGAGAAGAAACGTAGGAAAGACCAAAGCGATGGAAATAAACAAACTTGAAGTCCCACCAAAATACCATTGGAAGGAAACCGTTGAAACGGTTAAAATCGTTTAGATAACTAGAAACTTTGGTGACAAAAAATGGAAATTGTGTGGAGAAAACTAGAAGTAGAATCAATATGGACAAAAGAGCTTTTAGAGAGGTGAAATATTTGTTGACTGCAAAGAAGAATTGCGATGGAACTAAGAAGGTGATTCACCAGTAGCTTTGTCTGAATTGTAATATTCTATCTAAATCGGGGATCCTGAATCTTTCCTGCAACAAAAATCCCAAGTGTCATTGATTGATAAAAGACAACATCAAAAAGAGTAATACTGCAAGTTTTGTTTTCTGGATAAAAGTGTGATTGAAAATTATCAGTAAAGACAAAAACAAAGAATGTAAAACTTTAATACAGATATGATTCCTAAAATTTTCTCATTTTTGCACTGTTAAGTATTATCTGATGTTTTTCTGTAAATTTTTATACGTTGTATTTAATTGAAAATAGAATATGCTTTTCTGTAATTAATGCAAATGTTGTTGAACCAATACAAATTACGATTGTAGCATAATGTATTTTACAATGGGTCATTACCGATAAGGAACGCTAGGGAAATTCTGATACATTTGCCAAAGAGTAAAGGTAAAATGCTTGCTCCGCCTCTGGACGCTGCCGTGTGACAGCAGAACGAGTGTTACACACGTGATTTTGTGGGCACACGTGTTGCGTATGGAATGAGAAGTTGGGTCCATATGAGGCCAAATTATTAATTGGTCGATTATAATCTAAATGTGACCACAATAAATGGAGTAAAAGGAGCACTGTCGCAGACAGTGGAGACGTCGTCTCATCATCTTCGAGGAACCGTCAGACTGTTCAGTTTCGGTCACACTGGAAGTATTGTGGGACATACCCAGAGCCTTTGAGTGAACTATTTTCTAAATAAAAGTGTTGTATGTTAAAACTTTGTCTTCCTGATCTCAACATTCACCTATCTCATCATTATCTGATTAGGATCCTGAATCCTTCCTGCTACACAAAATCCAAGTGTCATGGGTTGATAAATATCAAGAAGAATAACACTGCAAGTTTTTCGGTTATCATTAAAGTAAGTAAACTACTATGTTTCATAATACGCCTAGGCAATGTTCATTATTACAGCTTATTTGGAAATAAAATATTACTTACATTAAGATTCTACGTAAGCTACATAAATTTTGCACATTTAATTTCGTGTTATTTATCAGATTGCTAATTTTGTGATTGCTTAGTTGGTTTGTACTGTGGCGTTACAATAGCGTTGAAAGTTAATTGTTGTTTATTGATCGTAGTGATTTCCAAATTACTTTGAACAGGAATTTTCAATGAGCTCCATTTTCAGATTCCACGAGTCCTGTGTATTAAGTAGATGTTGCTGTGAAATTTCATAGTTCTTGGTATAACAGAAAGTTTCTACCAGTCAAATGTTTCAGCAACTATCATTTATTTATGGTTCCAAACAGATATTGTCCAATTGGACTGACAACATTTCAATTATTTCTAAATTACACCCTAAGGGGAAAAAAACGACGCACCACGAAGAAATTATCGGAACGGGTGGAAAATCAATAGATGTGATGTACATGTACAGACAAATAAATGATTACAGTTTCAGAAATCTGGATGATTTATTCAAGCAAAAGAGCTTCACAAATCGAGCACGTAAGTAACGCGTTGGTCTACCTCTGGCCCTTATGCAAGCACTTGGAGGTGATTCATAGATTTGTTGGAGATCCTCCTATGGATTATCGTGCGCAAACTGAGTCCAACTGGCGCGTTAGATCGTCAGAATCCAGAGCTGGCTGGAGGGCGTTGTCCATAATGCTCCAGACGTTCTCAATTGGGGAGTGCTCGAAGACAAGCAGTAGAAACTCTCGCCGTGTGCGTTCGAGCATCATTTTGCTGAAATGTAAGTCCAGGATGGCTTGCCATAAAGGGCAACAAAACAGCCCGTCGACGTACCAGTGCGCTGTCCGCGGTGTCTTCAGACACGTGTTCGCTGACTATGGGGACTCAGTTCGAAGCGGGACTCATTACTGAAGACAGTTCTACTCCAGTTAAATAGATTCCCAGGCCGAAGACGTGTCTGGAGACGCCCCACACAGTGGAGGGATATCAACCTGACTGTCTCCTGCCATACGGAGCCAGAAGTGATGGTTATAACAGGACCCCTTTGGTTGTTATCCGCGGTAACTTTACAGCACAGCGGTACATCGACGATATTCTACGCCCCGTTTTGTTATCCTTCGTGGCAAGCCATCTTGGACTTACATTCCAGCAAAATAATGCCCGTTAGTACACAGCGCGAGTTTCTACTGCTTGTCTTCGTGCTTCCCAAGCCGTACCTTGGTCAGCAAGGTCGACAGATCTCTCCCCAAGTGAGCATGTTTGGAGTATTATGGGCAGAGTCGTCAAACCAGCTGGGGATTTTGACAATCTAAGCGCCAATTGGACAGATTTCGGTACGATGTGCATCAGGAGCACATCCAAAAACTCTTTCAATTAATGCAAAACTAAATAACTGCTTGCATTAGCACCAGAGGTGAACCAACGTGCTTTTGGCTGCTCAATTGGGAAGCTCATTTTCTTGAAAAAATCACCCAATTTTTCTGAAATTGTGCTCAATTGTTTGTTGTAAATCTACATCACATCTACAGATTTCTGTTACATTCGGATAATCCATCGTAGTGCGTCGTTTCTGTTTTGTCTTAGAATGTACTTCATTTGATTTTTGCTATGAACAATTTGAAATTTCTTTGTACTCATTTTCGTTTCGTACTTTACCGTGTGTGACTGCAGTGTTTTACATACATTATTCAAAATTCCAACTGATATAGGGGCTATAACAAGTTATGTTTGAGAATAGTTTGTTCTATACTTCTTCCCACTAATTAACGATCCACTTCGGAATCGATTGCTTCACAATTTTCTTCTTACTGTTTACCTCATGCGATCACGGTCAAATAAATTCGCATTAACAGATTCGTAAGGAAGGAACTTGCAAGAGAAAAATTTTTTGAGCAGTTTGGAAATGTGAATGTGGAAAAAAAAAAAATTTGAAGTGAAATGGACAGACAGATTGATGAATGAAAAAGTACTTCTAAGAGTAAAAAAAAAAAAAAAAATAATAATAATAAATGTTATGGAAGGAACGATAGCAGGGAAGCAGTATGCTTTTTAGAATACGTATAACACCAATGGTCTAGGTAGCGTCTTTGATTAATAATCAAAACGTCATTTCTCCTGGGCTTCGAAACCAGCCACCCCATAAATTTTGATGAATAATCGGCATTGGCGTCCGAAGACTTCCGGCATAAGAAGTCGCCCCACATAAGAAGTCACCCCTCAATCTGGCAACAGCCTTGTCAACGAGGGGGAGGAGCGCATAGAGATTCAGGGCACACTCTTGTTCTTGGGGTGGGAAACTGTCCCTAAAGGGGGAAGAATCAGCTATGATCAACGGCATGAGGATGCAGAAGACAATGGAAACCACTGCATTGAAGATACGTAACGTGTATCCGCAGGACATGTGGCCTGTAATTGAAGAAGTGTTATGATGATCTCTCCATTGACAAAAGATTATGGAATAGTTCCCCATTCGGATCTAGAAAATCTGAAAAGGGAAACGCAAAGGCTCATTCTAGATATAGTAGAGGTCAGTGAAGTGAAGTGGAAAGAGGACAAGGATTTCTGGTCAGATGAGTATAGAGTAATATCAACAGCAGCAGAAAATGGTATAACGGGAGTAGGATTCGTTATGAATAGGAAGGTAGGACAGACAGTGTATTACTATGAAAAGCTTTGTGTTAGGGTTGTTCTGATCAGACTCGACATAAACCAGCATCGACAACGATAGTACACTTATACCTGCCGACGTCGCTAGCTGAAGATGAAAAGATAGAGAAAGTATATGAGGATATTGAAAGGGTAATACAGTGTATTAAGGGAGACAAAAATCTAATAGTCATGGGAGACTGGAATGAAGTTGTATGGGGAGGAGAAGAAGAAACGGTTACAGGAGAATATGGGCTTGGGACAAGGAATGAGAAAAGAGAAAGACTAATTGAGTTCTGTAATAAATTTCAGCTAGTAATGGCGAATACTTTGTTCAAGAATCGCAAGAGGAAGAGATATACTTGTAAAAGAGCGGGTGATATGGGAAGATTTCAGTTAGAGTATATCATGGTCAGACAGAGATTCCGAAATCAGATATTGGATTATAAGGCGTACCCAGGATATGACTCAGGTCACAATGTAGGAGTGATGAAGAGTAGGCTGAAGTCTGAGATTAGTCGGGAAGAATCCAAACGCAAAGAAGTGACATACTGAAGTGCTAAGGGATGACGAAAAACACTTGAAGTTCTCTAAGGCCTAAGATGCAGCAATAGGGAAAAGCTCAGTAAGCAGCATAGTTGGAGAGGAATCGACATCTCTAAAAAGGCAAACACAGAAGTTGCAAAGAAAAACATAGGTAGAAAGAAGGTAACTCCGAAGAAACAATGGGAACAGAAGAAATACTTCAGTTGATCGATGAAAGAAGGAAGTACAAAAACGTTCAGGGAAATTCAGGAATACAGAATTACAAGTCGCTGAGGACTGAAATAAATAGGAAGTTGTGGGAAGCTATGACGATATGGCTGTATGAAAGATGTGGAGAAATCGAAAAATAAATGATTGTCGGAAGGACTCATTCAGCACACAGGAAAGTCAAAACAACCTTCGGTGAAATGAAAAGTGAGGGTGGTAACATTAAGAGTGCAACAGGAATTCCACTATTAAATGCAGTAATTCCGATAGGTAGAGAGAGTACATTGAAAGCCTCTACGAGGGAGAAGATTTGTCTGATGTGGTAGAAGAAGAAACAGGAGTCGATCTGAAAGAGGTAGGGGATCCAGTATTAGAATCAGAATTTAAAAGAACTTTGGTGGACTTAAGATCAAATAAGGCAGAAGAGATAGATTTCCATCAGAATTTGTAAACTCATTGGGGGAAGTGACAACAAAAGGGCTATTACCGTTGGTATGTAGAATGTATGAGAATGGCGACATACCATCTGACTTTCCGAAAAGTATCATCCACACAATTCCGAAGGCTGCAAGAGCTGACAAGGGCGAGAATTATCGCACAATCAGCTTAACAGCTCATGCATATAAGTTGCTGGCAAGAATAATATACAGAAGAATGGAAAAGAAAATTGAGTATGTGTTAGATGACGATAAGTTTTGGTTTAGGGAACGTAAAGGACCAGAGAGGCAATTCTGACGTTGCGGTTGATACTAGAAGCAAGACTAAGAAAAAAATCAAGACACATTCATATGATTTGTCGACCTGGAAAAAGCGTTCGACAGTGTCAAATGGTACAAGAAGTTCGAAATTCTGAGAGAAAGAGGTGTAAGCTATGGGGAGAATCGGGTTATATATAACATGTACTAGGGCCAAGAGGGAGTAATAAGAGTGGACGACAGAAATAAAGTGCTCGGATTACAAAGGGTGTAAGACAGGGATGTAGTGTCTCACCCTTACTGTTCAATCTGTACATCGAATGATGAAAATAAAGGAGAGGTTCAGGAGTGGAATTAAAATTCAAGATGAAAGGATATCAATGATACGATTCGCCGATGATATTGCTATCCTGAGTGAGAGTGAAGACGAATTACACGATCTGCTAAGTGGAATGAACAGTCTAATGGGTACAGAATATGGATTGGGAGTAAATCGATGAAAAAGGAAAGTCATGAAGAAATGAGAGCAGCGAGAAAATTAACATCAGGGTTGTTGGTCACGAAGTAGGTGAAGTTAAGCAATTCTGCTACCCAGGCAGCAAAATAACCAGTGACGGACGGAGCAAGGAGGATATCAAAAGTAGACCAGCACTGGCAAAAGGGACATTCCTGGCCAGGAGAAGTCTACTAGTATCGAACACAGACCTTAAGTTGAGAAAGAAATTTCTGTGAATGTACGTCTGGGGCACAGAATTATATGGTTTCACTAAACATGGACTGTGGGAAAACAGGAACAGAAGGAATCGAAGCATCTGAGACGTGGCGCTACAGAAAAATTTTGAAGATTAGGTGGACTGATAAGGTAAGGAATAAGGAGGTTCTGCCCACAATGGGTGAGGAAAGGAATATATGGAAAAGATTGACAAAAAGAAGGGACAGGATGATAGGACATCCGTTAAGACATCAGGGAATGACTTCCATGATACTAGAGGGAGCTGTAGAGGGCAAAAACTGTAGAGGAAGACAGAGAGTGGAATACATCCAGCTAATAATTGAGGACGTAGGTTGCAAGCGCTTCTTTGAGACGAAGAGGTTGGCACAGGAGAGGAAATTGTGGCGGACCGCATCAAACCAGTCAAAAGTCTAAATAAAAAAGACCAAATGTGGAGATTAAGGAAGAAGCACAGGACTGAGAAAAGCGAAAAGCGCTCACTAGATAACTGTGGTAAAACAGACATGCCAAAGAACAAGACTTTTACTTGTCATGGAGATGACTTAGTAGATAACGGTTCATACCGGAATGCCTAGAAACGACTAATTTCAATTTTAGAAGATGAAATATATCAGAACACGTTTCTAACTCTCACACCAATACTGAAGTTTCTAGTTCTCCTGTAGATGGGCTACTTGATTGATTAAATGGTACAATCACCTGGTGCGACGTAATGTCATCTTGGGAACATTTTGCGGTTTCCGACCGATGCAGTCTCGATGCAACTTTATATTAAAAGTGGACAGTTCGAGATTTGCCACACACTTAACTTCCATGGTCCCCATATTAGCATTTTTAGACGCTTCTTGTGAAGCTGCATCAGGAGTTTCCTTATCGAGATCCTATGCAGGACCACGTGACACTGTTTGCGAATGATTCTGTTCTATACAGCAAAGTCACAACACCATTAAATAGTGTAGTATGGATGTAATCGATGAGTAGAGTGAGATGTACGCCGACTCCTATCGATACGTGATGGGAGTGGTCAAAGACTGTGTAGCTGCACAGCGGTGCCATGGATGTCGCCGTAGCCTGATCGGAGGTGCAAGGAGGAAAACTGAGGATATAACGCCGCACTGCAGAGAGAGGGGGTCTTGTTCATCGGATCTTGCTCTAGAGCTTTTGTTGGGTATACCGCCTTTTGTGGAAGAGTGCAGAGGCGCCGCGCATTGCAGTGGATGGATTGTTCCCGCTGTTTATCGGATGTGGAGCACGGCGAGGAACGGTATTGCCGAGCAGTGTCGTCTGGCAACTAAGGAATATTAACTGGCGATTTACGGCCATCTCATCTGGCAACAGGATTGTTTTGATATGGTGAGCCTTCAATTTGATTGTACTGTCCTTGGCCGCGCTTTAACGATACTAGAAGCATTCTGTTGAATTACGTTTAAAGTGGCTTTTCTTGTGGTGAAATCAGTTTGTATTCTGCTTAGTTTCCAGAAGTCTATTAACATAACGTATGAAACAACTGACATATAGGCTGCTCTTCACGACATGTATGCTGGTTTGAAATTATACATGCCTGCCTTATCGGCCCGCTTTGCACGGCAGCTGACACCTCAGAAGGTAAAATCGGTTTTCAAACACCTGATGAGTATGTTGTAGTAACAGCCTGTTTAGCAGGGGATATGAGTACAGATGGATAGAAGAGGAGATGAACAGAGAGACAAAGGCAGGATGGGTAGGAGGAGGGGAAAGGGAGATTGAGCAGGATGATGATGTTGATGATGATGTTTTGTTTGTGGTTCGCTCAACTGTGCAGTCATCAGCGCCTGTACAAAGTCCCAATTTTTATACAATCCAATCTAGCTACAGTCACCAATGATGATGATGATGAAATGATGAGGACAACACAAACACCCAGTCCCCGGGCAGAGAAAATCCCCAACCTGGTCAGGAATTGATCCCGGGCCCCTGTGATCCAGAGGCAGCAACGCTAGCCACTAGACCATAAGCTATGGACTTGAGGCTGGAGGAGATAGACAAAGAGAGGGGCAGAAGACCAGAGAGAGAATATGGAGGATGACACGAACAATGAGAAATAGGGGAGGAAAGTAGATGGAGAGGGAGGTGAGGGCAGAGGAGGTGAACAGAAAGAGAGTGAGGAGAAGGACAAAGAGGGCTGGGAGCTGGAGGGGATGGATATAGACAGGGGACCAGGAGGAGATGGGCAGAGAATGGGGAGGAAGAGATGGGCAGAGAAGTGTGGGTAGCAGACTGGTAGAGACGAGGGGGGAAAAAGATAGGCAGGTAGGAGGATGAGGAGGAGATTGGCAGATTGGGGGGTGACGAGGAGATGGATTGGCCATAGAGGGGGTCGAGTAGGAAATGGATAGATGGGGAGGAAGGGAATTGACAGGCAGATGGTCAGAGAGATTGTGAGAGGAGATGGGCAGTGTTGGGGGGGGGGGGGGGGATGGAGCAGGTGGACCAAGAATGGCGATGGAGGAGTTGTGTGCGATATATATGAGAAACACAAATTAGGAGAAGATGGAGGGAAAAGTCCAATACATAAATGGTGGCCAGGAACAACCTGAGGAGCTTCTAATGGTGTTGGAAGTTAAGTTGTGCTGAGAAATTATTCCTAAGAAAAAAGTTCTATATCTTGCACCACTTCTGTGTTAATTAGCACTGAAATATGTTTCTCCACTTCATCTCCAGCTTAGTTCAGCAACAGGAATCCAATTTTCAAAACAGACAATGTTGCCTCTCTTGCCTGCAACAGAGACTCCCTTTCTAATGCATTTGAGAATTAGCGTTTTGGATTTAGCCAGTCAACCTGGAAATTCAAGTGGCCCACCAGAGATAGAGTCACTAAATGTGTTCTTCATTTGGTTTCCTAAAACCATACAAGAGAGAGATATAGAAATTGCATATGGGCAGTAGTAAGGATCGAATGCAAGCCAAAAGCTGAACAGTCTTATGTGCTATCAGCTGCACTGTGATAACAACTGACACTAACTGTGTTTGGCAGGCCACTTGAATTTGCGTTTGCAGTGCACTGATTGGATAACTTTAATGTTAATTAACTCAAAAATGGCTCAATGTATCGCATTTTTTCTCAACAATTACTTCTCAGTACAGCCTACCCAGCAACACCCTTACAAGCATTTCAGACTGTACATAAAGCAGCACATATGTATGTATTTATTTATGTCCATTATCTCCTACCAAATCTTTAGACCGATTTCAACCAAATTTGGCACACAAAACAGCAAATTTTACTAGTATCAGTACTGTGGTGTTTGTAAGCTTGTGGCTCCAATAGTAGCAGAGATATAGCAAAACATATTTTTTCAGTCCCTGTCTTATAGGCTTCCTCACATGACAGGTGTGCTACTTTGGAGTAGATTGGTCTGCTTTATCAATCAGCTTTGCATGCCAGCCTATACATCAAGGGCAAGAAACTGTTTTAAAGCCCTGACATGTAGGTTTCCCTGCAGGAGAGGCATGTTGTGAGAGTAGTATTAGCCTGCTTTATCATTGATTTTTCAAGGGGTACACATGCAAATGGGCATCACTAGGGGCCATTTGAGATGGACAGGAGAGGGGATGGACACAGGTGGCAGAGGATGGATAGGGAGAGAGGGGCAGGACAGGATGAACAGAAAAAGGTGAACAGGAGGTGATGGAAAGAGAGAGGGTGAAGGATGGGTCAGGGAGAGGGGGGAAGAGGAGATGGACACAGAATGTGGAGGAGGAGATGCACAGAGAAAGGTGTAAGAGGAGAAGGTTGGAGAGTTGGGGTGAAGAAGATGGACAGAGACAGGGAGGAGAAGGGGACGTAGAGAGGTAATGGAGGAAATGGAGAGAGAGAGAGAGAAAAGAGTGAGGAGGGGAGAAGCAGAAACAGAAGGAGAAGGTACAGAGAGTGGGAGAGGAGGAGATGGTCAGAGTAGAGGGAGAAGATGGACAGAGAGAGGAGGAGGGGGGAAAGTAGGAGGTGTAGTGTGGTAGTGGGCAGGTGGAAAGGGTGAGACAGATATAGACAGAGGCATGGAGGAGGAAGATATTGTCAGAAAGAGGAGCGGATTAGATGGACGAAGTGAGGGGGGAAAGGAGAAATAGAGGCAAAAAATGGTTCAAATGGCTCTGAGCACTATGGGACTTAACTGCTGAGGTCATCAGTCCCCTAGAACTTAGAACAACTTAAACCTAACTAACCTAAGGACATCACAGACATCCACGCCCGAGGCAGGATTCGAACCTGCGACTGTAGCGGTACCCAAGCCGGAAAGTAGAGACAGAGAGCCTGTGGAGGAGAAGGTAGGCAGATGGCGGTGGGAGGATGAGGTGTCTGAGAGACAGAGGGAGGAGGAGGAAGAGGAGGAGGTGTGTACAACGTATGTGTCGAAAGCATATACAGGGGAGCCAGTGGGGAAAGGGCTAGTAATCACATATTACCATTTAAAAACACATTTGAATGCAAGAGAACCTTGTTACAGCAAGGGATAACATCAGTCCACAATTCCAGATTATTGGTCGGATAGCTGGTCTCCGCAAGAATTAAAAGTTTCTAGGAGAATGGAAGCAAACAAGAAATAAATGTTAGTCCAGCCAGTGTAAGATGCTAACTAGTGAAATGTGGGAAACGATCTTAAGAAAGAGACCAAAGATATTGTTGTAGGCCGTGAGAGATTAGAGATTCGAATACAGAGGGTGGTAACTGCGGCATTTCTTATCCCGTCCAATTCGGTAAGTGATGTGCAGACAGCTTGCAAACTTGCAGAAGTAACTAATGCGTTCGATGCAGACGTGTGCACACTCTCGTAGCACGAGTAGATGTCTATTAATATGATTTTACACGCAACTGATTCCAAAGTAATGGAAGACAGTTCACATTAACTAAAAATGGCAGCAACTTTCACGCTAATAATTGAAGAACACTGTCACGAATCTTTGTCGAGTGAGCTCCATCTGAAATCTGCAACCAAATAAGGCCCAGAGAGTGGCTCTCCGAGATTTTACGTCTTCCCTCAATCCCTACCAACCGTGGCCTGAAGTTACACCTGATGGCTCTCCACACCAAAACATCTGGAGTAGCACTGGTGTGCCTCAACACTGGAAGAAGGGACCTCACTCCAGGACCCCATCATTCTCGCCGATGATCGTCTTCTGGAGTAGTGGAACCGTCAGTGAATACAATGCGACGCCATTCATCAGCAGTCCACGTTTCCACGTCGAGGTACTGCAATTGTTTGTGTTGTGGTGTTCATGACAGACTATGCGGGTTGGTAATCTCATAGTCTGAGTCTTCGTAGGCTCCAAGCAATGGTGCGGAATGATACAAAAAGTTGCTTGGAGTTCTTCATTTGTTCTTGGATGGCAGGTGCAGGTGTGGAGAAGCTACGATGTGCTTTGTTCACCACACGGATCTCCTCTCTTGTAGCGATCAGATTTAGTCGGCTGGAACCTCGACGATCATTATACCTACCCTCACCTTTTAATGAAGTCCAACACCAGGCCAGTGCCACGTCTGAATGCCCTCATTCTGAATACTGCACGATTCAACCAGCCAGCCAAATGGAGATCGACAATGAAGCCCCTTTCAAACTCTGTCAGGTCTACACGAGAATGCGGCATGTCCCTGATCTTCACAGTGATCTGTCAACATCCGACGATTTTTACACTCTTTATATACCACACCAGACCTTGTAACAAAACAAAACATGAAAAACGCTAATGCACTCTGGACGCCATGCTACCTGCCACAGAGGAGTATAACCCTAACCATTTAAATACCCGCTGATCATGCGTATGTGTACGAGTTACGCTGACATCTGGTCACGTCTTCTGGTTGCTTCACTTTTTTGTCAGCCAGTGTAATGCCTCTCAGTGTTTTTCCTCAGAACATAGTTATTCTTAAAAGTTAAAAATTGGTGACGTTATCAATCAACATTTGTTTTACACCGTCTCCATCACTTTCAATGACCTTACACCAGAGTTGTGCATTCCCTAGTAGCAGAAGCTCTTGTTTTGTGCCCATAGCCCCGTTTTCGCTTCATGAATTACGCTGTCATCCTCTTCAATGTGTATTTCAGGTCTGGGATGCGGCATTGATGTCCAACTCAATTTAGCGGAGTGGTCCCCATTTCCGAGATCCTTGAGTGACTGTTTAGTCGTGTTGGAGCAAGATTTCTTTTGGATCCTTGTCAGACTGAAAATGTCGCAAATGCTGCTTGAGTTTATTCAGAGTTTCCACAGGTTCCTCTGAATTAATGAATCACGCTTTTGGCAACATATCCACGAGTATCACACTATCACTGTCCAAATAAACTGGCGTCATGACTTTGCCAGCAGAGGGAGCAGCTCAGAATGTCTTCCTTTTTGGTGATCGTGACTACACTATGTGATCAAAAGTATTTGGACACCCCCAAAAACATACGTTTTTCATATTAGCTGCATTGTGCTGGCACCTACTGACAGGTACTCCATATCAGCGACCTCAATAGACAATAGACATCGTGAGAGAGCAGGATGGGAAGCTCCGGGAATTCACGGACTTGGAACGTCGTCAGGTGATTTGGTGTCACTTGTGTCATACGTCTGTGCGCGAGATTTCCACACTCCTAGACATCTCTGGGTCCACTGTTACCGATGTGATAGTGAAGTGGAAACGTGAAGGGAGACGTACAGAACAAAAGCGCACAGGCCGACCTCGTCTGTTGACTGACAGAGACCGCCGACAGTTAAAGGGGGTCGTAATGTGTAATAGGCAGGCATCTATCCAGACCATCACAGAGGAATTCTAAACTGCATCAGAATCCACTGCAAGTACTGTGACACTTAGGCGGGAGGTGAGAAAACTTGGATTCATGGTCGAGCGGCTGCTCATAAGCCACACATCACGCTGGTAAATGCCAAATGATGCCTCGCTTGGTGCAAGGAGCGTAAACATTGGACGATTGGACAGTGGAAAAACGTTGTGTGGAGTGACGAATCACGGTACACAATGTGGTGATCCGATGGCAGGGTATGGGTATGGCGAATGCCCGGTGAACATCTGCCAGTGTATGTAGTGCCAACAGAAAATTCGAAAATTCGAAGGCGCTGATATTATGGTGTGGTCGTGTTTTTCATGGAGGGGCTTGCACCCCTTGTTGTTTTACGTGGCACTATCACATCACATACACACAGGCCTACATTGATGTTTTAAGCACGTTATTGCTTCCCACTGCTGAAGAGCAATTCTGTAATGGCGATTGCATCTTTCAACACGACCGAGCACCTGTTAATAATGCACGGCCTGTGGCGGATTGGTTACACGACGATAACATCCCTGTTATTGACTGGTCTGCACAAAGCCCTGACCTGAATCCTATAGACACCTTTGGGATGTTTTGCAACGCCGACTTCGCGCCAGGCCTCACCGACCGACAACGATACCTCACCTCAGTGCACCACTCCATGAAGAATGGGCTGCCATTCTCCAAGAACCATTCCAGCACCTGATTGAACGTATGTCTGCAAGAGTGGAAGCTATCATCAAGGCTAGGGGTGGGCTAACACCATATTGAATTTCAGCGTTAACAATGAAGGGCGCCACGAACTTGTCAGTCATTTACTGCCAGGTTTCCAGATACTTTTGATCACATAGTGTACCTTCGGGACGAATCACAACGTCCACTTCGCTTCACACCCCTGTGTCCTACGTCACAACTTTCTCTGGTTTCATCCCGAAAGACATTAAAGAAAAAAAGAAAAAAAAATCAGCTGCAGACGCTTCTGACATTACTTCGCACGACTCTACGACATCACAAAGGACGAGATGAAGGATCGGTTTACGCTTCCCAACTGAAAGGGCACTTCACAGATGCGCTGTTTACGATAACTGCAGCAGGTTCACCGCCACAAAGGAAGTAACATAGAGGAAGTGTCTGGATCTGCACAAGAGCTGAGCAACGTACGAGATCAACTACTGTATTTGCTTACGCCTCCGAAGATCGCGTCCCCTGGCTGCAAACCGAGCAAGAACGGCTTAGGACATTCCACGTACAGTGCTAGCGCAAGTTCAGCCAACATGCAGTGCTGCCCCACGGGCGTATTCGTTTACGTAACCGGCTCCGTAAGCAGGCAATTTGCAGGCAGCATGAGATGGAAAGGTTGGTCCAGCAGTCTCGGCTAGCGAGGGGCAGGTGGGTAAGCGTGTATCTCTGAACGTGAATCAGGTTTCGCGCATGCTGCGCACGGTGCACTTGAACTTCAGGTAATCGAGAGCTCGTTCGACGGTTATTGGTCTCGGCTGTTGGCCGTTGCTCTGGTTACAAAGGTGTCTTTTCAAGGACGACTGCTGCTTATTGCGCATTTGTTATTCTGTGCTGGTACTGCGAGGCAATGACCTGTTTCTTCAAGGAATAACTTCATAAACGTGGCACTAAAATCTCCTCAACATGATGTACATAAGATTATTAAAATTATGAGAACACCTTCCTTTCGAAATCAAATCTCTTTGTACGGTCCTATTACAATCGTAGTTTGCTACTGCCTTTTGTTACTGCAATGAAACGAATTGGTCTGCACCGTGGTAAGTGGTGTGCTGCATATTAGTTGTTGTTGTTGTGTCTTCAGTCCTGAGACTGGTTTGATGCAGCTCTCAGTGCTACTCTATCCTTTGCAAGCTTCTTCATCTCCAAGTAACTTCTGCAACCTAAATCCTTCTGAATCTGCTTAGTGTATTCATCTCTTGGTCTCCCTCTAAGATTTTTACCCTCCACGCTTCCCTCCAATACTAAATTGGCGATCCCTTGATGATTCAGAACATGTCCTACCAACCGATCCCTTCTTCTAGTCTAGCTGTTCCACAAATTCCTCTTCTCCCCAATTCTGTTCAGTACCTCCTCATTAGTTACGTGATTTACCCATCTAATCTTCAGCATTCTTCTGGTGCATCACACTTCGAAAGCTTCTATTCTCTTCTTGTCTAAACTATTTATCGTCCATGTTTCACTTCCATACATGGCTACACTCCATACAAATACTTTCAGGAAAGACTACCTGACACTTAAATCTATACTCGATGTTAACAAAATAATCTTTTTCAGAAACGCATTGCTTGCCATAGCCAGTCTACATTTTATATCCACTCTAATTCGACCATCATCAGTTATTTTGCTCCCCAAGTAGCAAACATCAATTACTACTTTAAGTGTTTGATTTCCTAATCCAGTTGCCTCAGCATCACCTGATTTAATTTGACTACATTCCATTACCCTCGTTTTGGTTTTGTTGATGTTAATCTTATATCCTCCTTTCCAGACACTGTCCATTCCATTCAACTGCTCTTCCAGGTCTTTTTCTGTCTCCTATAGAATTACAATGTCATCGGGAAACCTCAAAGTTTTTACTTCTTCTCCATGGGTTTTAATTCCTACTCCAAAGTTTTCTTTTGTTTCCTTTACTGCTTGCTCAATATAAAGATTGAATAACCTCGGGGATAGGCTACAACTCTGTCTCACTCCGTTCCCAAACACTGCTTCCCTTTCGTGTCCCTCGACTCTAATAACTGCCATCTGGTTTCTATGCAAATTGTAAATAACCTTTCACTCCCTGTATTTGACCCCTGCCACCTTCAGAATTTGAAAGAGAGTATTTCAGTTAATGTTGTCAAAGCTTTATCTGAGTCTACAAATGCTAGTTAGACAAGTCATGGTCAGTATTGCCTCACGTGTTCCAACACTTCTATGGAATCCAAACTGATCTTCCCCGAGGTCATCTTATACCAGTTTTTCCATTCGTCTGTAAAGAATTCGTGTTAGTATTTTGCAGCCATGACTTATTAAACTGGTAGTTCGGTAATTTTCACAACTTACAACACCTGCTTTCTTTGGGATTGGAATTATTATATTCTTATTGATGTCTGATGGTATTTCACCTGCCTCATACATCTTGCTCACCAGATGGTACAGTTTTGTTAGTGCTGGCCCTTCCAAGCCTATCAGTAATTCTAATGGAATGTTGTCTACTCCCGGGGCCTTGTTTCAATTTAGGTATTTCAGTGCTCTGTCAAATTCTTCACACAGTATCAAATCTCCCATTTCATCTTCATCTACATCCTATTCCATTTCCATAATATTGCCCTCAAGTACATCGCCCTTGTGTAGACCCTCTGTATACTCCTTCCACCTTTCTGCTTTCCCTTCTTTGCTTAGAACTGGTTTTCCACCTGCACTTCCTGTCGATCTCAATTTTGAGACGTTTGTATTCCTTTTTGGCTGTTTCATTTAGTGCATTTTTATATTTTCTCCTTTCATCAATTAAATTCAATATCTCTTCTGTTATCAAAGGATTTATACCAGCCCTCTTCTTTTTACCTACTTGATCCTCTGTTGCCTTCACTATTTCACCTCTCAAAGATACTCATTCTTCTTCTGTGCGCCCTGATAGCTGATTGGTCAGTGTGACGGATTGCCGTCTTACGGGTCCGAGTTCGATTCCCAGCTGGGTCGGGGTTTTCTCCTGTCAGGGACAGGGTGTTGTCTTCATCATCATTTCATCCCCATCCGGCTCGCAGGCCGCCCAATGTGACGTCGAATGTAATAAGACCAGCACCAAGGTGGCCAGACCTGCCCCGTAAGGGACCTCCTGGCCAATGACGCCCAACGCTTATTTCTATTTTTTTTCATTCTTCTTCTACTGTATTTCTTTCCCGCGTTCTTATCAATCGTTCCCTAATGCTCTCTCTGAAACTCCCTACAATCTATGGATCTTTCAGTTTTTCTAGGTTTCATCTCCTTAAATTCCCACCCTTTGGCATCTTCTTCAGTTTTAATTTACAGTTCATGACGAATAGATTGTGGCCAGAGTCCACATTAGCCCCTGGAAATGTCTTACAATTTAAAAACCTGGTTCCTGAAGCTTTATCTTACCATTACATAATCTATCTGAAACCTTCCAGTGTCTCCAGGCCTCTTCCACATACACAACCTTCTTTCATGATTCTTAAACCAAGTGTTAGCTATGATTAAGTTATACTCTGAGCTCTTCCTTTTCCTACTATCGAATTTTAATCCCCCATGACTATTAAATTTTCGTCGCCCTTCACTATCTGAATAATTTATTTTATGTCATCATACATTTCTTCAATCTCCTCGTCCACTGCGGAGCTACTTGGCATACAAACTCGTATTGCTGTGGTAGGCGTGGGCTTCGTGTCTATCTTGGCTACAATAAAGCGTTCACTATGCTGTTCGTAGTAGCTTACCCGCGCTCATATTTTTTTTTATTCATTATTAAACCTATCCTGCATTACCCCTATTTAATTTTGTATTTATAAGTTTGTAGTCACCTGACCAGAAGTCATGTTCCTCCTGGCACCGAACTTCGCTAATTTCCACTATATCTAACTTTAACCTACCCATTTCCCTTTTTAAATTTTCTAACCTACCTACCCGATTAGGGGATCTGACATTCCACGCTCCGATTGGTAGAACGCCAGTTTTGTTTCTCCTGATATAGACGGAGGTCCGAATGGGGGACTATTTTACATCCGGAAAATTTTACCCAAGAGGATGCCATCATTTAACCATACGGTAAAGCTGTACGTTCTCGGGAAAAATTACGGCTGTAGTTTCCCCGTGCTTTCAGTCGTTCGCAGCAAGGCCGGTTTGGTTAATGTTACAAGGCCAGGTCAGTCAATCATCCAGACTGTTACCCTTGCAACTACTGAAAAGGCTGCTGCCCTTCTGCGGGAACCACACGTTTGTCTGGCCTCTCAACAGATACCCCTCCGTGTATCGCTGAGGCACGCAAGCCTGCCCACCTACGGCAAGGCCCTTGGTCGCTGGGGGGGTGGCGGGGGGGGGGGGGTGTTGCGTATTCATCATTTCAGTGTTGATTACAGGCGGAATAAAATGTTGGTTTATTGGGTTTTTAATGAGATCAGTTGGTGGTGTGTAATTATCTGGAGCTCGATTAACATTTATATGAAGGTGTGTCAAGAGTTAGATATTATGAAGCTTAACGTACAGTGGAAATGCAATATTATTAGGGCGAACCAAAGCAGTGCTAAGAGTTGAGTGCTGACGCACACAGAAGGGGTTCGCAAAGAATCTAAGGTCTAGTGCAGAGCGCGTGGCTTCTGAATTCAACCGCCGACAACTTGTTTCTGCAATTATTGCCAAAAATAATCTGAAGGATAATCTCCCAAACTGTGCCAACACCAGAAAAACGATAGCGGGACGCTTGTGGTGCCCTGACCGCAAGAGATCAGTTGGAAGAGATTGATACGAGTCGATGTGTCGTCCTTCACAATTTATCCAACAACAGTTGGACTTACGCTTGGCGGGCATCCAAAGACCTTAAAGACTCAGTTCATCTACTTATTACTAGTAAACGAGTTGGTGAATATGGTGATTATTGCCACTATTGTATATCGTCGATTTGCAGCTACGGGTTACGTGGTAATTTTATGGCAGCAAGTATTATGACACGTATGATATTTCCTTACAAACTTCAAAATGGGAGTGTCAAATTTATGAATATAGCCCTGTCTAGAGGCTGTTTGGTGTTGTTTGACGAACACCCTGGTGAGTTTCAAAGCCGATCTGGTCCGTTCAGTCATTCAGATTTATCTGTATGTACCGGGTGTCTCTCCTAAGAGTCGTCAGGCGCATGTTCTCTGATGTTTCCGCAAATATTTGTAATTTGGTTTATATTTTATGAATACGACTGCCTACAGTGATTATTTTTTAGTCGTGTATCCTTACAATTAATGTCCTTCAGCCTATTTATGCATTATACTTATCAGTTATTTTGAAGACCAACTGCCAATTCCTACAGTTAATGTCAGTCCTTTGCAGACCTCCCCGCTTTTCAGTATAATTTTTTAGTCCTCCGTCTTTTCTCTATCAACACCTGCAATCGACAAAAAGCCTCATGGAACTTCTGATTTTATACTTCGTAATAAAACTAAGCGTAGTTTGTCCGATTGTGGCGTTAGAACTCTGCAGTCCTCCCCCACAGTCCCCATGGCTGCTATATATTGTATGGCAGCCCTCCTTTCCCCATCGATAAGGGTGGTTTCGGTTTCGATCTGGAAGGGGATGGGTTCGAAGATACATTTTTTTTATTTTTAGTTCTTGCATATAAACGTGGTATCTAGAAAATTAAAGCATGTTGTAAATATTACATAATGGAAACAATAGTTACGTAGTAGTAGAGATTTTTGTT
The DNA here is from genome assembly GCF_023864345.2 of Schistocerca serialis cubense. Classification (NCBI taxonomy): domain Eukaryota; kingdom Metazoa; phylum Arthropoda; class Insecta; order Orthoptera; family Acrididae; genus Schistocerca; species Schistocerca serialis. Next base: position 210,863,674 of record NC_064646.1, on the reverse strand, counting down.
TGATAACTTTAATTAGTTCTACTATCTCGGTCTACTCAGCCCCGTTAGCTACCCATTTAAGTGTTACAATCGGGTTGTCCAGGCATGTGCCTGACCGACTTTTCCCAGTTATCAAACATTTAATCTAAACTTTTCATTTATAAACAGGGTGAGTTACTAACTATTGCCACCAAGAATAACTCCGAAAGTATGATGATACCGGTAGCTGAAAAGTTTCTGGGACAAATGTTGCATGGGACAACGGGGAATACCACTTAATCCATGAATTGCAGCACTACATTGATACCAATGGTCATCACTTCGAACACCTTCTGTAAATGAACGTTCATGCCACCTTTTTTACCTTTGACCTTCAAAGACCTTACTGTTGATTCATCATTGATTCATCTAGATTGTCGCTATCAGAAAGTAAGTACCAAACTGTAGTGTCCCATTTAAAAAAACAACGTTGACTATATCTCTGACGTGACCCAACCTAGCAACAAAAAACCAACGTCATATTATGGCCCCCGTTATCCCATCCAACATTTGACCCACAAACTTTTCAGCTACCATCATACTTTCGGAGTTATTGTTGGTGGAATAGTTAGCGACTCACCCTATATATATATATATATTAGTAGCGGAGAATCCGGATGTTGCCCAGGTATTTATTTATAGCTGTGCGTCCACGTACTTACCTCCCAGCGTCTGGCCTTGTGCTTAATGTTTATGACGTCATATCTCCTGAACTATGGTTATAGAACGATATAATTTTGTAGGCACATTCAGCAGCATATGCGGGTAATGTCTGCGAAATTTATTGCGGATAGAATTAGTAGTAAAGAAGTAATAACTATAAACGTCATGCATGATGTGCCAGTTTTCTCGCATCTCATTTTTTATGACGGCATATCTCCTGAACTATGCGTCGTTAAGTGATATAATTTTGCACTTACATTCAATTGTACATGTGCATACTGCCCGTAAAATGTGTCGCGAATACAGTTACCAGTAAGGAAGTACTACATTATAACGTCGTGCCTAATGCGGTACTTTTACTACATGAACAGCGGGGAAAGTAGTAAGCGATAAACATTTTTCCGTTCATCATTTTGTAGGGACTGAATGCGCGAAAAATTTTTGTTGGAGTTTGAAATTATGTGGTTTGTTGCAAGTCGTTAAGTGATCTCATTCATAAATACTAGACGTGAACAGTGTGGCAATTCACACGTCGCGGGCTACACTTCTTTCTCACTTCGCCTCTAGGTGTATGGTTCTTACACCCACAATCATTGCCTTGCCGTCTTGCAGTATGGTATGTAAGTACGAAGTTTGGTTGAAATCGGTCCTGTGGTTTAGGAGCAAATGTTGAAGATACACACACACACGCACACACACACACACACACACACACACACACACACATTTTTACAATTGGTAAGGGTCACAGGAGAATTTTAATTTAAAAACTAAAAGTGAAATACACATAAGAACATAACCAATTATGAAACTTCCTGGCAGATTAAAACTGTGTGCTGGACCGAGACTCGAACTCGGGACTTTTGCCTTTCGCGGTCAAGTGCTCTACCAGCTGAGATACCCAAGCTCGACTCACGCCCCGTCCTCACAGCTTCACTTCTGCCAGTACCTCGTCTCCTACATTCCAAACTTTACAGAAACTCTCCTGCGAACCTTCCAGAACTAGCAATCATGAAAGAAAGGATGTTGCAGAAACATGGCTTACCCACAGACTGTGAGGAGGGGGCGTGAGTCGTGTTGGGTAGCACAGATGGTAGAGCACTTGCCCGCGAAAGGCAAAGGTCCCGAGTTCGAGTTTCGGTCCAGCACACAGTTTTAATCTGCTAGGAAGTCTCATGTCAGCGCACACTCCGCTGCAAAGTGAAAATCACATTCTGATAACTAATTACGATAATACGTATGGTATATGACCGTCTCGGAAATACCTCAAGTCTTACCTATACCACAGATGCAACTTGATACAACTATCTATTAGAAACTATTGTAATTAATCACGGAACTTGATAATTGAGAAGTTATTGAAGACATACAGTAAACTATTTGAAAATGCATGATTTATCTAAAATGACACCGATTGTTGAAACAAAGTCTGGCACATAGAAAGAAGGCCTTTCAATAGAAGAAATGTGATCCGTTCTATTCTACAAGTCTGGTCGACATTTATAATAACAGTTAGTGTGGTGTATTTGTGCATGCCACCAAAACTTCACAGGCGTTTTTAGCAGCCCCATTGGATGGGGGGGGGGGGGGGGGGGACAGGTATATCGGTTGGTAGCTCTTCGTCCCCCGTCTACGAAGAAGGATTTGGTTTGGGACTGAAAGTGTTCGTTTTGAAGACATGGAAGTCAATAGTGGGCGTCGCACCAATGAACTTATTATGGGAAAGTGGTGGTGCAGTTGGGAATCGAGTGCTGAAGGGTCTGAGACTGGCAAGAATGTTCCTTCTAGAATGGTCGAGAATGTTGTAAAATATTCAGAATGTCACGGAATCTTCAAGAAGATTAGAAATGTTCCAGAATGTTCCAGAATTTCCAGAATGTTCGAGTATGTTCTACAATGTTACACAGTCTCCGAGAATGCTCTAGCAAGTTCCATTATCCTTTTGTGGTGGGGATACATTCCAGCTCAGAAGGGTACATATGGAAAACGGCGAGATGCATGCATCAATATGCTCTTTACTTTGTTCGTTAGGTTCCAGTGTGAAACTGCATCGAACGCCTCCCGGAAGTCAAGGAACACTGCCTCAACTTGGTCGCCAGTAACTGTTGCTTTCTGAGTCTCGTGGACGAAAAGAGTGAGATGGGTTTCGCACGACTGTTGTTTTCCGAACCTATGTTGATTCCTGCTGAGGAAATTTTCGGTCTCTGGAAATGTCATAATACGCAAGCATGAAACATATTCCAAAATTTTACATCAGGCCGATGTCAGAGATGCAATCCTATAGCTTCGTGCGTCTGTTCGGCGATCCTTTTTGAAAACGGGAATGACCTGAGCTTCTTTACAATCGTTTGAAATGCCAAAGTGCTGCAGTTTGCAAACTGGGATTATTAAAGAATGCATCTTACACTTGCTGGATACTATTGGAGCACCACGTCTTCGATGAAAACACAGGAAAGCAGTGGCACTAAGCTGCGGAGCGTATTTTTAATAAATCGTTAGAAGTCATTGCAGAGGACGCACAAGTAGTACAGCCATCTGAGAGGGAGTGCTTAATCACTACACACTGGATACAGTTTTGAGTAAACTAATCACAACCAAAATTGATAATGGTAAAAAAGATCCTCACACCAAGACTTAAATAGAACAAACAGCGATGGAATTCCACCGGGACCAATTTGGATAAAACGACCACGCACCATATTATTCTTGAATAATCAAGTTTGCCGAGATCACTAGCAATTCCTTCTATTACCATGAACGGTTTCTACTGATCTACGCTGTCATCATCGGACCTTGTAACTTTATTTACATGCTTGTTACAACAAGATCCGATGATGACAGTGTAGATCTGTCGAAACCGGTCATAATAATTAAAAAAATTGCTACCCATATTGGCAAACTTGATTTTTCAAGAATAATATAACTTTTAGATCGCCCCCAACGACTGAAGCAACGTCAAACTTAAAGAACACGTATATATGTATTTTTTCTTAATCCATTGCCACGAAAGCGAAAAAAAAAGATCCTTGTAACTTAGAATATCGTGTGTCGGGAGTCCAGTATCGTGGGGCTGGAGCGCCGAAGGCTTTTTTGTATAGTGCAGGCTACGATGCATTCTTTGAAGTAGGAACTGGAAACTGCCCGTGGCCTTGAGAGCGGAACATCGCAAGAAGTGGAACCTGTAAGATCGTTTAGTTAGATGATAGACGCAACTCTCACAAGGTTACAGTAGCTGATACAATATAGAAGACACAGCATTCTCCATGCTATGGTCGATGAGGCTTCGTGTATTCACAGAACTTTACGATGCTTCCGTCGACGTAACTCCATGTACTTCGATTCACTTCCTAGCGGCCTCTCACAATGTCAGAGAAACGTAGGGTAAGTAGACCAAAGCAAAGGAGGCTGGCACATGAAAAGATAGTATACATTTCAATAAAAGAAATCTGCGAACGAAGACACACAATGAGCAAAGATCGAAGCTGAAGAAGCACGCATAAGAAGCGCAAATGACTCACGTGTAGAAGTGGTAACAGAAGATTAAGTAGATGTTAATCAGGGAGGATCGCATTTATCTTGAAGATCAACTCTGCAGGGAGTCACACGGCTGATTGAATACAAAAATTTGATAGATATTTTCTCTAAAAAGCCAGCTTCAAACATTTACTTTGCCTTTATTTGCGTGTGCTGATGACCCAGGTAATTCTATCAGAATAACCAGGGGCTATGAATCACAGTTAGTTTGGCATCCAATCATTAGAACCATCCTAACTATAAAGAATTAGATTTATGACCCGGCGCGTGTACTCTGCTCTACAAACATCAAAGAAGCATTATTGAAACTATTAAGAGACTGTTGGGGAAGTAAAAACAAACAATGGGCGCTTTTTGATGACAACGCAGATAGTTAAAAAAAAAAAAAAACGAAATTCATAGCATTCAGTAACCTCGAAGATTTATGTGATACTTTTAACCAGGAAAACTTGTAGACTCTTATGAGGGGGCGGATCTACACAGAACAGTTAACAGAACAAGTTTTCAAGTAATATGTTTGGGAAACATTTGTGGAGAAAATAGGAAAGAACGAGAGAAGATAAAATTTTGGTTTTAAAACTGAAGTGTAGAACTGATCAGTCATTTCATCTCTTCAATAATGACCATGATCATATGACAAATCAGTGATGAGTTTACCTTCAGTAATAACTTTTGTTTTAACAATTTTACATATACATTCCCAAGAACAGGAAAATGTACAAAAAAAAAAAGAAAGAAAAAACCGCCATCAAAACGAAACGTCTTTGCAAGAACATGACACAAGTATATGATCTCTGCGATCAAAAATGACAAGATAAAATTGTTGCACATGTTTTCAATGTACACCTTAGACTCATTTTCTACAAGAAGCACTCATGAACTCAGGAAAGTCTACTCGTACATACACGATGATTCAGGAGGAATCTCACATATTCTAATGGCCATTAAAATTGCTACGCCAAGAAGAAATGCAGATGATAAACGGGTATTCATTGGGCAAATATATTATACTAGAACTGACATGTGATTACATTTTCACGCAATTTGGGTGCATAGATCCTGAGAAATCAGTACCCAGAACAGCCACCTCTGTCCGTAATAACGGCCTTGATACGCCTGGGCATTGAGTCAAACAGAGCTTGGATGACGTGTACAGGTACAGCTGCCCATGCAGCTTCAACACGATACCACAGTTCATCAAGAGTAGTGACTGGTGTATTGTGACGAGTCTGTGGCTCGGCCACCGTTGACCAGACGTTTTCAATTGGTGAGAGATCTGGAGAATATGCTGGCCAGGGCAGCAGTCGAACATTTTCTGTATCCAGAAAGGCCCGTACAGGACCTGCAACATGCGGTCGTGCATTATCCTGCTGAAATGTGGGGCTTCGCAGGGATCGAATGAAGGGTAGAGCCACGGGTCGTAACACATCTGAAATGTAACGTCCACTGTTCAAAGTGTCGTCAATGAGAGCAAGAGGTGACCGAGACGTGTAACCAATAGCACTCCATACCATCACTCCGGGTGATACGCCAGTATGGCGATGACGAATACACGCTTCCAATGTGCGTTTACCGCGATGTCGCCAAACACGGATGCGACCATCATGATGCTGTAAACAGAACCTGGATTCATCCGAAAAATGACGTTTTGCCATTCGTGCAACCAGGTTCGTCGTTGAGCACACCATCGCAGGCGCTCCTGTCTGTGATGCAGCGTCAAGGGTAACAGCAGCCATGGTCTCTAGCTAATAATCCATGCTGCTGCAAACGTCGTCGAAGTGTTCGAGCTGATGGTTGTTGTCTTGCAAACGTCCCCATCTGTTGACTCAGGGGTCGAGACGTGGCTGCACGATCCGTTACAGCCATGTGGATAAGGTGCCTGTCATCTCGACTGCTAGTGATAAGAGAGGCCGTTGGGATCCAGCATGGCGTTCCATATTACCTTCCTGAACCCACCGATTCCGTATTCTGCTAACAGTAATTGGATCTCGACCAACGCGAGCAGCAATGTCGCGATACGATAAACCGCAATCGCGATAGACTATAATCCGACGCTTATCAAAGTCGAAAACGTGATGGTACGCATTTCTCCTCCTTACACGAGGCATCACAACAACGTTCACCAGGCACCGCCGGTCAACTGCTGTTTGTGTATGAGAAATCGGTTGGAAGCTTTCCTCATGTCAGCTCGTTGTAGGTGTCGCCACCGGCGCCGACCTTGTGTGAATGCTCTGAAAAGCTAATCATTTGCATATCACAGCATCTTCTTCCTGCCGATTAAATTTCTCGTCTGTAGCACGTCATCTTCGTGGTGTAGCAGTTTTAATGGCCAGTAGTGTAGCTTGGGATGTGATTCTACATGTGAAAATAAACTGAAAAAGACCTGTGAACATGTGTCCAATTCGCGATTGTTACAGAACGGGAGCAGGTTGAAGACTACACACATCAATGAATGAATATGAAGACATGTGTTAATATTAATCATTTAAATGCTGTGTAGGCTCTGTGGTAGAAGGAATAATGGTGGAACAGAGGACTGATCCGTCCGAAAAGAGGTGTTCAAAAAATCCCCTACTCATCCCTGTGCACTTGTCAACATGTTAGAGGGTGTGTTGTGTTGTACATCGAAGATCATCTCAGCAGGCAACATGTCGATGATGCTAGTGATAAGTTCTTCACGTGTATCCACCTTCCTATCTTACACACACCCTTTAACCAGCCTCATAAACACCAGTCTAATGGGGTCAGGTCGGGTGATCTGGCAGGCACGTTAATGAGTCCACCACGGCTTATCCACCGTTGAGGAAATTTGTTATTCAGATACTGGGATACTTGTCTGGTATGGTGGGTCGGTTATCCATCATGTTGTAGGTGCATTTGCCGTCGCTACTCTAATGTCACGTCTTCCAAAAGTCTTCTGTCAGGAAATGTGCGTATGCTGCGGTTGCCACGCGATCTGGCAGGAACACAGGCTGTATCGCCTGGTCGTCAGTCATACTACACCAGAAGCTCATTGAGAACCTAACTTGGAATCTTGTTTCCCAAGTGTCATGTGGGTCCTCCATTGCCCATGTATGAGAACTGTAGGTGTTCATGATACTACTGCACGTAAATGTAGACTCATCTGCAAATAAAGTGTATTGCACGGCGTCTCAATATACAGCCAACCATTCAAAAAAATCATTGTATGCCAACTGAGTCATCTGGATGCAGATGTTGCAGGCTGCACATGGAATGGGTATTAGCTCTCGGAATGTAACGTTCGCCACACTCGCATTTGTGGAATATCGAGCTGACAGCTAATGCAACCTGTATTGGTAGTGGGATTCCATTGTATCATTGCAATAATGTCTTCCCTTTCCTCAACTGACTGAACAGCCTCATGTTCTGATGTCAAGTGTGCACTGGGCAGTGTTCCAGATTCACATGGTGTTTGAGAGACCCTGAGAAGTACCCTGGCACAGGAGTTTCGTCGTTCAGGGAAACGTCTCGGTATTCTGTCACAGCCGATTGGGCACTGCCTTTACTGCATGACAAGCACACAGCCTCAAGACTGCTCACTGATCCAACCCACGATTGCACACTGGGTACTCTTGCAGCTGCTTCCTCTGTGCGACGTTACAGTGCTGCCATCTGTTGGAGAACCCTCACACCTCTTTTAGGATGGATCAGTCATCTGTCCCACCATTTTTCTGTCCACAACAGCTCCTACACAGCATTTTGGTAAGTAATTTTCACACTTTTCTTCGTATTCATTCATGGATGTGTGTAGTCTTCAACATGATCCAGTTCCGTAACGATCGAAAATCGGATACATGTTCACAGGACTTTTTCTGCTTATTTTCACACGTAGAATATCTTCCAAATTATGTGACATCCCTGCCAAATCACCCTATATAATGTGAAAGTTGAATTTTGTACCAATTGAGATGAATGAACTTGTAGCTAGTTTTAAATTTAATAGACTAAAAATGTACCAGTTTAAGAATATTTTCCAAGCCACATAGAAACGGTCAGCATTTGATGAAAGAATATGCTATGACTGTACGCATGATGATGAAGCCGCGGGGATCGAAACGGATACTTTTTTAGAAACTGATCACTCAAGGAGTTAGTAAAATACTTAGGAATACGATAGCAACAGTTAAAAATATGCCAAAGTTATGGAATAAAAGAGAAACAACAAATGGACACAGAAATAACTTCGATGACATTTTGTAAAATAATGGTTACTCCTGCAGTATTCTGTGAGAACTCGTGTTTAATTATAAACGGGTTCCAACCATCATAAAGGAATTTCCTTTGAACAGTGAGAGGGTGTGGTGGATCAGCTGAGTCACAAAAATGATACTAAAAAGTAAAGAATAAATCTGAAATGAACGAAATATAAATTTCTGTCGCAAGCTAATCCTCCAAACTACAGGGTCTAAGTCGAGACGGTGGAATAGGCAAGGCAGGCAAGAAGCAACAGGTACCATAAAGACATTTTTCCATAAACTAATGTTGGTGATGGTCATTAGCATAGTTATTGGTATCAAATATTGGCGTACGATTGAGATAGTAGTTTCTGGAATTGTGTCTGCGATCACAACACTGCAAGGAAGTGAAACATGCTCAGTAGAAAACTCACGGAGTAGGATAATGAAAATGTGGAGTGTGGGACTATGAAAGACGGTGAAATTAGACGGACAGATAACGTACGAAATGATAAAATGTTTCGTAGGACAGACGGCGAAGGAAGTCAGGGGTGCGATAAGTGGTGAAATATCGAGGGCTAATTGATCACGATGTAGAGGAGCTGATGGAAGAGGAAAACGCTGTAGGGCGGATCATTGCGTGGTAAATGCAGTACGCTTCAAGCAGTAAGCGCGTAGATATAACGAAATGAATTGCAGGTAGAGACCACCATTCGTGAATAGTTTGAACCATATTAACATCCTCAAACTAATTTTTTACCTCGATTTTTACAGCCTACAATGACAGTATTATCAGAAGAGCAACTACAACCCTAGTCAGTAAATAAGAAGAAATGAACAACATGAAGTTACCCTGAACGAAGAGAAGAAAGTCGAATCATAGTAAAATTGACCCACACGCCGTTTGCATTGAACATACGTCCTCCGTGGTATAGGAGATGAATAGCATTCATGTTTTCATGCAGGTAGGTGGACTATTAGGTTACCGTCATGAGTTTCATAAATACCGTAGTCAGTTGGGACTGCAGTAACTTAATAACGCAATTCCATTTTGTAGTTTCTGTGAACGTCCTGGTAAGATACTTGCCTATTGTTATACCGTATGGGCAATGTGGGAACACTTCAAGTGAGACGCATGTCTGACCATGTGAGAATGGTTACGCGGAAGGAACTGCCAATATCTACAACATTTCAAGTTGCTCGAGGGAGAAACGGATTTCAAATTCACAAGTGATGGAGGACACTTGTGGCGATGGAGTTCTACCATATCGCAAGAAGGACAAGCGAATTTCCTCCGTGTCTTGAAACATCTCAAAAGAACTGGGCAGCGGCCACTGTTGTGCTAGAGCAATTAGCAGGTCAATATTTACTGCACACACTTTTCAAGTTGGTGGATAAGGACGGTGCTGGACATCTGAATAATTGCAACACTGCTTAAGATGCCAAATTTTAAGAAAGGTTCTGGCCGTGCGCAAGATTCCAGTGAAATGGGTGCTGCATCATTGTACCAGGAGTCGAATTGTGTTAATGTACACATATTCATCTAGCATATCCTTCATCTCAAACAGCTGAAATTAGCGTTAGGTCCTATGGGGAAGAATCATAGCGGCAGAAACTTATATGAAATCATATGCCTTCATAACGATTAGAAGAGTTGAAAGGAGACACTTAACAATGAGAAATGCTGATGATACTGGCATTCTACTAGGAAAAGGGTATCTTTGCACACAGTGTTTCGCAGAAAACAAAACTAAGTTACGTCTGTTGTGATCTATTGGTGGAATACCATCTGCATTCTGTTGCTAGCCGAAAGAGACAACATATTTTAAAATGAAGAAAATTAGTGCCCTTTTTCTCCATGTGACAACACAGAACGCCAGTCTGTGTATTACGTAATTTGCAGAATACCTAACAAAGCCTCGCAAGACTTTCGTTGTGCCTGTAAAATATCGGTCGCACGAATTCCAAGACTTTCCAGTGTTTTAATTTTAAGTTTGAATCCGGATGACAAATGAGATAAGAAATATTATTTTCATGTGATATCATCAAAAATTAACTATTTTATGATTTTTTCCTGTACGCGTACTGTGAAACCTTGCTTCTTCCGCATTTGACGATTCTAGGTAAACGGGAAGTACGCTATAGGTTTTAATAAGTAAGTTTGCGAGTTTCAAAATGTGTGACATAAATGGTCGTCTCTTTTGACTACACTGACTTAGAAGCCTAAGTGTTTTAGACCACTTTTAGACCACCAACGGACGATAGCCTTAATATGTGACATATATTTCAACTTGACACGTCTACCCATTCCTAAGAAATGGGCTTTTTAATGGTCTGACACACACAAAGACAGATAGACAGACGGGCAACAAAGTGATCCTATAAGCGTTCCATTTTTACCGATTGAAGTACAGAACCATAAAAACCAGCAAAGAAGAAACTTTTTCGAAGGATTTTAAGCAATTCGGCGTTCTTTTCAGATTCTTACCAGAAAATAACGCTGTCCATAAGGTACAGCACAAGTCAGTTACTTGAAAACATTTTATCTCGTCTCGTTTCGTCCATATAGACCTGGTTCATGAAATCTGCGTTTGTAAAATCAGATAAAAAGAGATATCTGTGTAAGACACTTTTTTATTAAACCTTCACGACACATTTTGAGGGTTTCCATCCGCATCGTAGGGTGGGCACAGTGGTTTACATTATATTTTCTAGCTGTAGCGAGCTGTCGGCTTTGCATTTTATTTTGCTATTTCAATAGCTTTTTATCAGTTGACAGCAATAATTTGTAACTGAACCTTACATTATGACCAAAAGCAAAATTATTTATAAGCTGTTTCAGTACGTTGTATAGTGGATACCGTAGAGTATTGTTATATACACACATTACGTCCTTGACCATAATCAAAAACACAAACTGTTCAGAGCTTACATACATGGAGACAGGCAGAGCATTATATACCGAAAAACGTTGGATACATATACATAGATACAGCGTGATCAAAGTTATACAAGGTGGTCAGAAACAATCTGAAAGTTTATAAGGGTGATGCATGGTGAGGTGTGCTTAGAAATAGTTGTTAAGAAAAAAATTCGATATGTTGCACCGTTTCCGAGCTGATTAGAATTAAATTAGCCAATCAGGCCGTTGCGCGTGAAAGTTAAAGCGACGCGCCATATACAATTAGTATCAGTTGTTCTCATACCGTAGACAATAGCGCGCGACTGCTCAGCCTTTGGTTGGGGTTGTTCCTTGCTACCGTCGCGTGTCCAATTTTTGTATCGTTCTCTTGCTCGGTTTTAGGAAACCAAACGAATGACACCTTTTGCGACACCGTCTCTGGCGGGCCGCTTAAATTTGCGCTTGCGACGGACTGGTTGTTCAGCTTCAGTGATAGTTAACACGGAAACGGCGCAACGTATCGGAGTTTTTTCTTAACAATTATTTCTCAACATGACCTGCCCAGTAACACCCTTACAAGCTTTTCAGGCTCTTTCTGCCCACTCCGTGTATCACGGTAAAGGATAAATGCATAACTTGTACGCTAGTGTTTTCGTGTTTATACAATTATTACATGAATATAATAGTTTCTGGTATAAAAATAAATTTCTCATATTTATAGTAATGATAAAGGTTTCGGTTTGCTGGAGAGACTCATGAACCAAAACATTAGGACCGCTGTCCTTTGGGAGATTCAGGCAGCGCTGCGGGCACGTGACACCGTAAGGAAAGTGTATAAGTGGAAGAAAGACGATTGTGAAATCATTCCAGTGACGATTTGTGCTTAGGAAAAAAATTCCACTGATATAGGCGACTTTGATAAAGAGCCGATTGCTATGGAGCGGGGCCTGTATATGAGCAGCTCGCAAGCGGTGATCTGTTCGTCTAGGGCATCTATAGAAAGAGGCCACAAAGTGTTGGTAACTCCACACCTCATCACAAACTGTGGCGGTCAGAGGCGGCCTGCTCTGTAAAGCAGGATACGCTGCCATCTGTGGCACGTCTGAAAACAGCGTACAATGTTGGCACAGGACAAGTATTTCTGTGTACACTGAAGAATATGGTGCTCCACTGTAGACGACCTCTGCGTGTCACCATTGCGACCCGATGACATCATTAATTACGACTGCAGTGGCCAAAGGATCACTGAGATTTGACAATGGATCAAAGAAAACTTGTCACCTGATCGGATGAATCATGTTTATTGTTACAACAGCTCGATGGTAGTGTCCATATATGCCATCATCCTGTGAGGGGGGGGGGACTTCATGAACGATATTGTGGACCACCCGCATCCACTCTAGCCCCCAGTCGCTTCTTGGCGCTCATTACTTGCTCGGAATGTGTGCAGGTTAAACATTAGAATTATTCCTTCAGAAGCACTCGATGTAGTAGTATGATTACCTGAGTTGCTCACTTGGCCTCAGGTGATGTGGAGATGGTTGTACTCAGGCTGGTATGGAGAAAATTATTGTTGCAGCAAAGTTGGTCTCTGGTGATGTGGAGTTGAGTTGCTTTCCATTTGCTGTCGAGAAAATTATTCTCACAGCAGATCCAGCCAATGATCTGTCGGCCTTCGGTGTCGTTGATGGCCCATTTCCAGGACGAGCCGATTGTGGGATTGATAGAGTTCTCGCAGGAGGTGAGAGCAGTCTGCTGGATTCTGTCTCGCAGCAGCTGTGTGCCCGTTTCTTCATACAGCGGGCGAGTTGAAGGTAAACTAGGGAGGCGCAGAGCGAGTTTCGAAGGTCCGGTCTACACCCTCTGCAGCGCCGTGGGCCGCTGGGCCTGTCCCCAAACCATGGTCGCATATTCTAGCACTGATCTGACCAGTGTTAGGTAGAGCGTAATGCCATAGTGTGGAGGCAGCGACGACCACAGATTCAGCAGAGGATATAGGTCACGGAGGCGCCCCACTGCTCTGCTTCTGACGTCATGTGAGCCTCTGGTCGACGGTCAGCCCGAGGTAATTCGCGGTCTTCATCAGTGGTATTGGGGCATATCTAGCGGCAGCATCCTTCGGGTGAAGAGTACTATGTGGCTCTTGGTGATACTGAATTTATGTCGTCACCTCGTCACTCATACTCACAGTGAGTCGCACCTGAACTGTAGGCGGCGTCTCATAGTTTGGACGTCATGCTGTGGGTGAACGGCGCTGTATCGTCGCCGTAAAGCGCCAGTTGTACACGCGGCTCCCGTTGTCCTTCTACCAGGCAAGGGGTCGATCACCGATCCCTGCGGCATCCATGCGAGTATCTGCCGCTCTGTGGACGCCTCATCATCTGCCCTTATATGGGAGGTCTTCTCAGAGAGGTAAGACCGAAGAAGGACCCCATGCGACGTCGCTATCCCGAGTACAAGTACTAAGCACGCAAAGTTGTCATGCCACAGAGTCAGATGCCCTGAACACACTGAGACACACTGGCCCGAGGTAATCCCTTGTTTCCAGTGCTCTATAACAAGCTCCACCAGCTGCAGCAGCACTTCGAAATCCAGACCGTTTGCCTGGTACGACCCTCTCTTGAGTTGACTGTTGAATCTGCCTCTTCTTAAACAGCCTCTTCAGCACCTTCGACAGGAACGGGAGGAAGCTAAAGGGTGTGTATCTGGCTGCCTGACGTGAGTCCTTTTCCGTTTTTGTGATAGCCACCATTTCTCCACGATTCATTGCTGAGGAGTAGACCTCCGAAAGAAGTATCTGAAGATATTGGCCAATGGCCCATGGCCCCTGGTGGAAGGTTCTTCAGCAGGTGGTTGTTGATCCCATCACTACCCTGAGGTTCACAGATCGGATTTGCACAATTGCTTCTTCCTCTGCGACCTGATGAATGATATCTTCTTCTGCCCTGGCTGCCAGGAAGGCGGGTAGCTGTTCTTCGATCTTGCGGATACGATTCTTGTCCACAATGTCGGTCACAAGCGTGGACCTGGCCGTGAATGTGTCAGTCAGCACGGTAACCTTGGCATCTGGCTCGCAGATGAAGTCCTGGCCGACCTGCAGCGGCGGAATGCGCTGCCGGCGACGCAGGAAGCTTTTGGCACCTCTCCAAGGGCTGTAGTCGTCCGGGTTGAGCGTGGATACAATGTCTGCCCAGTCCTGGTTCTCGTACTCCTCGACGGTCGCCCTGCATCCATTCATGCTTGATGTCTTCCCTGACGGTACAAAAATGGTTCAAATGGCTATGAGTACTATGGGACTTAACATCTGTGATCAGTCCCCTAGAACTTAGAACTACTTAAACCTAACTAACCTGACATCACACACATCCATGCCCGAGGCAGGATTCGAACCTGCGACCGTAGCAGTCTCGCGGTTCCAGACTGAAGCGCCTAGAACCGTTCGGCCACACCGGCCGGCCTCCCCGACGGTGACGGCATCTCCCCGCTGGGTAACTGTCCGTTTCACAAGGCCATAATTGTGCTACAGTGATTCAAAGAGAATGATAGTGAAACGCAACACAGTCCCTAATATGTCGTAGGAAGCCCGTTAGCATTCAAAACAGCTACCAGACGTCTAAGAATGGATAAATACAAGTCTGCATGTTTTTCAAGGGAATCTTTTACCGCTCTTCATGCAAAACATTGGCGAGTTCACGTAACGATGACGGAGGTGGACAGCGATCACACACACTTCTCTCCAAAGTGCAGCACAACTGCTAATAATATCGAAATCTGGTGATTGTGGTGGCCAGGGAGGCGGGACAAGTCAGCCTCGTGCTCATAAAACCAGTCCTAGACGATGCGAGCTGCGTGAGTGGGAGCAATGTCGCCTTGGAACACAGCATCACCATTGGGAGCGCTGTACTATGGGACATCCCTGATGAGACAAAATGGTCACATGATCCTTGTTAAGAGTGCGACCTTGCAGAATAACAATAGTGTCCATGGAATACCACGATATGGCGTCCAGATAATCACCTTAACCCACCACGTTTCACTCTTGAAACGTAGACTCGGCCAGATATTGGAAACAGTGTGAAATGAAGCTTATCCAACCGAATGACTTTCTTCCATTGCTCCATAGCGCAGGTTTTATGGCTTTGTTATCACATTTTCTGCTACGAGCATTTGAATTAATGACGAGTGCTTCTGGAATTCCAGCTCGCCCCAGCAATCGTCAGCTTGTTGAGTTCCCTTCGTGTTCTTTTGGTTATGACAGAGATAATGGATGCGACATCCAGTTCTGCAGTGACACTTTCAGCTGTGGTCTCTCTATGTTTCGTCACAGTCCTCTTAAACAACCGTCTGCACGGATCACTCAACACACAAATTCGTCCGTATTGCGAGTTAACGGATGATGTTTTTTCCCCTTTCCCTGTATGCGGTATAAATCTTCGACTGGATACCTCTCAAAACATCAAAGGCTTCCGTTATCTTGGTTACCGAAGGACCCACCATACGCAAGAGGGAACCGATAGGAAAGTGTAGTAACACTTAATTTTTGTCAAAAAGGCAAAAAGAAACAGTTATTAGTACAGGGAATGTAAAAAACGAGTGAACAAAGGTATTTTATATGTCTAGTGCAACTACTGGTTACACGAAAAGTGCGCAAAAGTAAACATAAAATTCATCAGTGACGATATTCCATGGTCAGGCCACGTTTGTTACCAAGTTGAAACGGCCGATCTTCTAAGTACAGTGGACTCAAAAAATGAAATTATAAAATTGCTACAAAAAGACATTGAGGCATTAAAAACGGAAATATTGACTGCAAGGAAAGAAAGTGACACATTAATACAAGAAAAGTAGTCCTCTTTGTGTAAAACTCATTAAGCGAAATTAAGTAAAACAGAATCCCGTGTGTGTGAAAACCTCAGTCAAATACGGACACAATATACACAACCTACCCACTGGAATATACATATAAACAAACATAAATGGAAAACATAGACCTATAATAGGACAAACGTGAAAGTACCGCTGCAAAACCGATTCAAAATAACGAATTTCTTGTTATTGCCGACGCCATATTGGAAAATATTAGAGTTCTAGGCTGTGAAACCGGTGTTCGTCCCGGAACACGATAGCCATAGATTAGTAGACATTTTCAAAATATCTGGAGTTCGGAACGAAGTGTAACTGAAAATGGAAACGAAAAAAAAGGAAAAATACAAAAGTGTTCATGTTGGAACAAATTCCATCCGGAACGGCAATGAGGAAGAAATAATCAGTGAAACTTGATTCGCTCGGCCAAAACTCATTTTAAAAGTTCAGGAATTATTATTAGTGGAAACTTGCTCAGAAGGTCGGTAAGTGATGTGTTTATAAACGAAGCAAACAATGTAATTACGGAACAGTATGAAAAGCTGGGTGCAATTTTGGTTGATTCAAATAAATTTGTAAGCGATAAATGTCTAGGAAAGGACGGACTATACTTAAATAGATTAGGTTCAATGACTTTCAGAAAAATGCACACTCATTAAAATCAAAGGAAACTCACAATTTTCGAAGGGAGTAATAAATCAAAAGTGGCAGTGAGACATAAAAACTGTAAACATAGTGGAAACAATGATGCTCTTCAAATCATAAATGAAAACAAAAATCTGTCCTCATGCATTTCAAAATAAACGATTTAAACGAAGAATAACCAAATCTCAGATACTCTAAAATTGATGAACTGCAAGTTATACTTTCAGAATTTGTAAACATAAACATAGTCTGCTTAAATGAACACTGGCTCACAAAAGAATACATAGAAGTTTTAAATAAAATTAAAATTTTTAAATTTGCCAGAAGCTTTTGTAGAAACAACAGATCTCGTGGAGGCTCCTGTGTCCTACTTGATGTTTCAATAAACTATAAAATGATAGAAGATTTCAGTTGTCTAAATGATGAATGTATTCTTGAAAGTTGTTGTGTAGAGCTATACAATTTGGATACTGTCATAATATAAATTTATAGATTTTCTGGAAGTTCTGTCACTAAACTTTCCTTAGACAAATTTCACTCTCTTTTAGAAAAACCTAAGAACGAAAGCAAAAAAAAAGATTGTTATCACAGCAGACTTCAATTTAAATACATTAGTTGAATGCAATGACACTTAAAATTTTATGATTTAATCCAGAAATCTGGGTTTAAGTTAAACTTTACTGTGGGAACTAGAGAAAACTTCCAATCAGCCACCTGCATAGACAATGTTCTTACAAATTATTAGTTTGATGATGCAAGGAAGTTGTGTCAAGATCTGTGGATGTACAATCACTCTGATTTGTTTACCGAGCCCCCCCCCCCCCCCAAAAAAAAGAGAAACTTAACTCTGAATCTAATATGAGAAGGAATTCTAGTAAGGAAAATTTAGATTGGTTTTCTGATAAATCAAGTCTTATAAACAGGTCTTGAGACCAGAAAAACTTTAATAAATTTTTAGATTGTTCTTTAGGTGTGTTCAGTGAAACGTCTTCCCACAAATCTTATCAAAAGAGAGTAAACTGGAAATGAATTACACCAGGGGTAAGAGTTTCTAATGCCAGAAAGAGACAACTGCATGATGGGCCCAAAGTAAATAGAAACCTTGATTTTGTAACTTATGTTAATCGTTATGAGACTACCTTTAAAAATGTTGTATTGCAGCAAAGAAACTGATGAGCAGTATTTTCATAAACAAAAAAAAGTAAAAAAAAAGGCAATCAGGTCTGTTGTAAAATCAGACTTGGGCGTAAATGTTAAAAGTCTAGAAATTTCACAAATTATGATTAACAGTGATATTATTGTAAAACTTGTTCAAATGTCGAACTTCTTCAATGAATTCTTCGTAAATGTAAGAAAATCTGATGTAGCTGTGACAGCCCATCAGGACGATATGAATGTTAGCCATATTGTTGAAAAACAAAATATTTGTTTTAAGAAATTCAATAGAACCACTCAGGAGAATGTGGAAGAAACTACACTCCTGGAAATTGAAATAAGAACACCATGAATTCATTGTCCCAGGAAGGGGAAACTTTATTGACACATTCCTGGGGTCAGATACATCACATGATCACACTGACAGAACCACAGGCACATAGACACAGGCAACAGAGCATGCACAATGTCGGCACTAGTACAGTGTATATCCACCTTTCGCAGCAATGCAGGCTGCTATTCTCCCATGGAGACGATCTTAGAGATGCTAGATGTAGTCCTGTGGAACGGCTTGCCATGCCATTTCCACCTGGCGCCTCAGTTGGACCAGCGTTCGAGCTGGACGTGCAGACCGCGTGAGACGACGCTTCATCCAGTCCCAAACATGCTCAATGGGGGACAGATCCGGAGATCTTGCTGGCCAGGGTAGTTGACTTACACCTTCTAGAGCACTTTGGGTGGCACGGGATACATGCGGACGTGCATTGTCCTGTTGGAACAGCAAGTTCCCTTGCCGGTCTAGAAATGGTAGAACGATGGGTTCGATGACGGTTTGGATGTACCGTGCACTATTCAGTGTCCCCTCGACGATCACCAGTGGTGTACGGCCAGTGTAGGAAATCGCTCCCCACACCATGATGCCGGGTGTTGGCCCTGTGTGCCTCGGTCGTATGCAGTCCTGATTGTGGCGCTCACCTGCACGGCGCCAAACACGCATACGACCATCATTGGCACCAAGGCAGAAGCGACTCTCATCGCTGAAGACGACACGTCTCCATTCGTCCCTCCATTCACGCCTGTCGCGACACCACTGGAGGCGGGCTGCACGATGTTGGGGCGTGAACGGAAGACGGCCTAACGGTGTGCGGGACCGTAGCCCAGCTTCATGGAGACGATTGCGAATGGTCCTCGCCGATACCCCAGGAGCAACAGTGTCCCTAATTTGCTGAGAAGTGGCGGTGCGGTCCCCTACGGCACTGCGTAGGATCCTACGGTCTTGGCGTGCATCCGTGCGTCGCTGCGGTCCGGTCCCAGGTCGACGGGCACGTGCACCTTCCGCCGACCACTGGCGACAACATCGATGTACTGTGGAGACCTCACGCCCCACGTGTTGAGCAATTCGGCGGTACGTCCACCCGGCCTCCCGCATGCCCACTATACGCCCTCGCTCAAAGTCCGTCAACTGCACATACGGTTCACGTCCACGCTGTCGCAGCATGCTACCAGTGTTAAAGACTGCGATGGAGCTCCGTATGCCACGGCAAACTGGCTGACACTGACGGCGGCGGTGCACAAATGCTGCGCAGCTAGCGCCATTCGACGGCCAACACCGCGGTTCCTGGTGTGTCCGCTGTGCCGTGCGTGTGATCATTGCTTGTACAGCCCTCTCGCAGTGTCTTGAGCAAGTATGGTGGGTCTGACACACCGGTGTCAATGTGTTCTTTTTTCCATTTCCAGGAGTGTATATTACCATTAAAAATAAAAATTCAACTGATGGCATGGAATACCTTCCATGACAATCAAAGCAGTAGCTGACACTACTTCACACACACATTCACTGTTATTATAAAGTAGTCCTTTGAATAAGAGTGTATCCCGAATGTCGTAAAATATGCTGAGATAAAGCCGATATTCCAAAGGCAGCATCAGAAAATGTGGGAAACTGTTGTCCTATTTTCTCCTTCCTGTCTTTTCCAAATTAACTGAAAAACTTGTGGCAAAACAAGTTGCCAATTTTCTTACAGAAAATAATATTATTTCTAAAAATCAGTTTGATTTCGAAAGAAGAAAAAGTATATTAAGAGCCATCAGAGTATTTACAGAAAATGTAAGAACCTCAATGGACCAGGGTAAAAAGGTATCAGGAATATTCTGTGATCTGACAAAAACTTTAAATTCAGTAAATCAATTTTTACTGCTTTGCAAACTTAAGACTTA
The DNA here is from genome assembly GCF_023864345.2 of Schistocerca serialis cubense. Taxonomy (NCBI): domain Eukaryota; kingdom Metazoa; phylum Arthropoda; class Insecta; order Orthoptera; family Acrididae; genus Schistocerca; species Schistocerca serialis. The sequence continues at coordinate 210,843,481 of NC_064646.1, read as the reverse complement.
CGAGATCAAGTATACTGCATTACAGTGGTTTAATTCTTATCTTATAGAGAGCTAAGAAAGAGTTACTTTAACATAAAATTCCGGTAACTAGTACTCCGAATGGAAAACAGGTTCCTGAAGGGTCCAGCAGAGTCCAGTACTGGACCCATACCTCTTCTTGTTGTATGTCAATGATTTAGTCTTTTTCGCAGATGAGACCTCGGTCCTGATAGGAAACGACGCTACTGAAAAAAATCCAGATAGCGTACAAGATGTTATAGGAAAACCTGAATCATGTTTCCACAAAAAGGAACTAAAACCTAAATTCGCCAAGACCCAGATAATGCAGTTTGTCTCTAAATCATCATCAATTTGTTCTATAAAAGTAGCTCATAATAATCAACTGACGGCAGAAGAAAGCCATGCGAGTTTCTTGGGCTTAACCCCTAGCAAAAGTCTAAACTGGAAGACAAATATAGACTTCTTGACAAATAAATTAAATAGCCTAGCTTTTGTAATGTTTATTTTATCTTATGATGCTCATATAGATCAAGGAAGACCCGATGTCATAGTTATTTTGAATCGGTTGTTCGGTATGGGATAATTTTCTGCGGAAATTCTATAAACAGCAAAAGACTATTAATGCTTCAGAAGGAAATCATTAGAAACATGTGTGCTGCCCATAAAGATGAGGCATGTTGCCCGTTAGTTAAGCAATTAAAAATGCTAAGCGCTCCTTATCGTACATAACTGAAATTTTGACTTTTGTATACAAAAACCCATATAAAATTAAAACATACTGCTGTAATCATAGCTACAGTACTCTTCACAAGGAGAACTTCAAACTTCCCGCACATTACTGAAGACTTTATGCTTAGCACCACTGTACATGGTTCTAAAAATATGTAATAAAGTACAAGTAGGAACATATTAAACGTGGACCTCGGCTCTTCGAAAATTACTCCGTAACTTTTTAGTAGAAAAATGTTACTATACCGCTGAAGAATTCATGGAAGACAATTTTGCAGTTTGGACAATACAAAGACGCAGACAGTTAATTTGTAAACTGTTAATCTATGGCAAATGTTATAGTGTTACATGTATTTTTATGAGATGCACTTGCATAACAGTTAATGTATAATGCATAACTTTCTAAAACCAATATAAAAAGATCTTTTGTAAGTCGTTACATTCATTATAGACTTGACGTGTCTCCTGTACAACAGCTCTAATGATCTCCACACTGTATGTAAAGATACTAATAAAACAAATTTCGCATTACGACGATCCACAATTTGCCCATGTTAGGAGTCACTTAACTTGGACATAAGGCACACACAACTAAGCGTATTATTGTAGTGACCACAACTGGGATTTGCAACGTATTCAGGACATTCCACAGGTGCCACTCGTGGTCAAATCCAGCAGCGCAGCCTGCAGGCTTGTCTAGCATCGGCATTTATGTCGAAGCCTGCATTTCTCGTGGTGCTTCCATATTTTTGTCCAAGCCCAGTAAGTAGCTTGCGTCGTGATTATGAGTAGCTACACCGGATTTACTACGAGTGCTCTACCGGGTGCACTAATATGTACATTTCATATGGTCCAGAAACTTCAGCTAGTCGTACAAGGTATCATAAGGTGCACTCATTACATTAAACCAAGCTTTTGTTTATACTGTAAGACTCAATATCACATTCAAAAGGTATGTCAAGGTAACGCTCTGTATCCACCAGAGGCTGAGAGACAAAAAATTGTAAACGCGTCCTAGAGGTTAAATAAAAAAATTACTGACACCTGTTGCTGTTTTCTGTCCGAAGACCAGTTTCTTGCAGCTTTCCACGCTTGTCTATCCTGTGCAAATCTCATTATCTCTGAATAACTACTGCAACCTACATCTATTTGAACCTGCTTACTGCATTCATGCCTTAGTCTCCCTCAATAATTCTTTCCCTCTCAATTCCCTCTATAACAAAACTGAAGATTCCTTGCCGTACCAGGTGACATCTCATAAACCTATCTCTTCTTCCAGTCAAGTTACACTATATATTTTCCACCAATTAGATTCATCAACAGTTACTCGATTTACTCATCTAATATCTGGCATTCTTCTACTGCATCACATTTCAAAAGCTTCTATTCCCTTCTTATCTAAACCACACGTTATCATAGTTTAACTTTGAGGTTCCATGTCGCGAACTACCCGATCGAGGTGGTAACATAGATTCTTTAATGGGTTTAAATCTGGGGTGTTTGGTGGCCCCAGGGGAGTACGGTAAACACGTCCTGGGGCTCTTCAGAGCACACACGTACCCTTCCAGCTGTATGACACGTTGCACTAAGCTGACGGTAGATGTCATTGGGCCAAGGAAAACGAATTACATGTAGGGGGTGGGCATTCTTGCGTTGGTCCATTGTGCCTTCCAGAATGACTAGGTCATCCAGAGAATGCCCTCCGGACTGAACCCTTTCGAAAGTTGTTGCAGGATGCTTGCTTTCAGTCCTTTCACCCTGTACATGCCAATGGCCATCTGTCCGACGGAGCATAAAACGTGATTCATCTGAAAAGGTCACCTGTAACCACTCAGTGGACGTGCAGTTACGGTACTGTCGTACGAGTCCCAGCCCTGGTGGCCAATGAAGAGCAGTCAGAGTGGGCCCATGAACCAGGCACCTACTGCGGAGGCCCATACGCACAAACATTTGCTGAACGGTGGTGGAGGAGACACTCCTGGTAGCCCCTTGGTACATCTGGGCGATCAGTCATTCAGCAGCTGCACGTCTCTTCGTCCGTACACGTCTGCACAACAGTTGTTCACCCCTGTCATCTATATCCCATGGTACACCACGACGCCAGTTTTGGATAGCGCCATTTTGACATATGTGTTATACTTTAACCACAACAGCACACAAACAGTTTATAAACTTAGCTTTTTCGGAAATGCTCCCACCCTTTCTCCAAAAGCCGATGATCATGCCCTATTGGACATCAGATACAATGCTTCGTTTTCTCATTATGACAATGACTGCACTGTTTTACAAGTCCCCTCGACAGGGGGTTTATATAATCTCACTGCTAGTGCTGCCACCTGGCGTCTACGAGTGGATTGTACGTTTACGTCGAATGTAGGAGGTGATCATATTAATGTGACTGGACCGTGTATCCACAAACCAGGCCCTTCACTTCTTCAGTTTGTATTACACACTAATATAATCATCATATTCAGAAAGACTTTTCTTACTATATTCAGTCTGCATTTTATACCTACAGCCATCGTTTATTATGTTTCTGCCCAAATAGATAAACGTACCTACTGCTTTAATCCCAATCTAATTACTTCAGCTTCACCCAATTTAATTCGAGTACATCCCATTACCCTTGTCTTACTTTTGATGTTCATCTTGTAACATCTTGTGGTGATATAGAACCACTGGCTCTATCTCCCAATAATATTGCTGCGCCAGATCAGTTCTCTGTAGTACGTGCATTGTGTATGCACTGCAGTCCCAATTTTCATGTCCTCTCCCAGTACCTACAATCTTTTTGAGACACTATTCATTTCATACAACTGAATAATTTGGGTTAGTAACATTATCATTCAACGTAATTCCCACTGTAAAGTTCCCAACTAGGGTAGCCAATTGCTCACAAACAGCCATTGATAATATCTTTATAGAAAGGTCTAATGAACAAAATTATATTACAAAACCAATAGTCAATGGCCTCTCAGACCATGACACGCAGTTCCTTCTGCTAGATGTTAATAGTGAACAGGATATAAAATCTGTTAAATCTGAACTCAAGAGGGTAATCAATAAGCCAAAAATTGATTATTTTAGAACACTCCCCAGAGACATTCACTGGACTGATGTTTACAGTGCTCATGTCATGTATGAAAAGTATAACACTTTTGTTAATAAAGTGCTTACTTTATTTGAACACTGTTTCCTCCCAAAACTAACCAAGGTTAGAGCAAAGTCTACAAAGAAGCCATGGATTACTCGAGGAATAGGGGTATCTTGTAAAAGAAAAAGAAAATTGTATCTGTCAATCCGAAACAGTTCTATAGCAGATTACAAGAAATACTGCAAAATATTAAACACTGTAATACGGACATCAAAGCAAATATATTACAAGGAAAAGATAGTCATATCAGATAACAAAATAAAGACAATATGGGATATAGTGAAGGAGGAGACCAGTAGAACCAGACATGAAGAGGGATAAATAGCGTTAAGAGTAAATGATACATTGGTGACAGATGTGTGTAGTGTTGCAGAACGTTTTAACAAACATTTTATAACTGTTACTGAAAACATGAGGTTGTCAGGTTCTGTAGATGCTGCTATGGAACACCTCAGACATAGACATTTCAAGTCTTCCATAATACGAACTTGACCTCACTATCCCAGCAGAAGTAATATCCATTTTAAAACCTTTAAAATCAAAAACATCTAGTGGGTATGATGAAATATCAACAAAGTTAATTAAAGTCTGAGTTAAGTAAAATATTAAGCTATCTGTGTAACCAGTTGTTTATCAGTGGAATATTTCCTGAATGGTTGAAATATGCTGAAGTAAAGCCACTGTTTAAGAAGGTAGATAAAGAATAGCGTTAAATTTCCGTCCAATTTCACTTTTTCCAGCATTCCCAAAAATTATAGTAAAGGTAATGTGCAATGGACTTTATAAGCATCTTATTACGAGTAACACACTGTGAAAGTCGCAGTTCGGATTTTTAAAGGATTCTGATATTGAGAAGGGTATCTACACTTACAGTGAAAATGTACTTAATTCATTAGACGAAAAATTGCAGGCAAATGGTATATTTTGTGATCTGACAGAGGCATTTGACTGTGTAAATCAGAATATCCTTTTAAGTAAATTAGAATATTATGGTGTAAGGAAATGTTGCAAAATGTTTCAGATCTTATATCTCTGGCAGGAAACAAGGGTTTTTATTAGGAAAGAGACATGTATTAAGCTATCAGGCATTATCCAACTGGGAACTAATTACATGTGGGATCCCACAAGGTTCCATCTTAGGGCTCTTGGGGCCCTTACTTTTTCTCGTGTATATCAATGACCTTTCATCAGTAACATTAGCAGATGCCAAGTTTGTTTCGTTTGCCGATGATGCAAATATTGCAATAAATAGTAAATCAAGAGTAGTCTTATAAAGATCGGCTACTAAAATATTTGTGGACATTAATCTCTGGTTCCTAGCCAATTCTTTGTCACTAAACTTTGAAAAAACACACTACATGCAGTTCAGAATTTGTAAAAGGCGTCCCGCGAGTGTATGTCTAACATATGATGACAAACAGATATAAGAAGTGGACAGTGTTAAATTCTTGGGATTACAGCTTGATAATAAATTCAACTGGGAGGAGCACACCACAGAACTGCTGTAGTGTCTAAACAAATCTCTTTTTGCAATGCGAATTCTGTCAGACATAGGGGATATAAAAATGAAAAAGTTGGCATACCGTGATTACTTTCACTCCATAATGTCATATGGGATTATTTTTTGGGGTAATTCATCAAGCCAACCTGAAGTTTTCCAGGCACAAAAACGTGCAATTGGAGTTATATGTAGTGTGGATTCAAGAACATCCTGCAGAGTCCTGTTAAAGGAACTAGCGATACTAATTACTGCTTCCCAATATGTTTATTCCTTAATGAAATTAGTCATTACAAATATATCACTTTTTCAAACCAACAGCTCAGGTTATGGAATCAGTACTAGAAATAAGAATAAACACCAGAAGGCTTTAAATTCTCTTGTTGTTGTTGTTGTTGTGGTCTTCAGTCCTGAGACTGGTTTGATGCAGCTCTCCATGCTACTCCATCCTGTGCAAGCTTCTTCATCTCCCAGTACCTACTGCAACCTACATCCTTCTGAATCTGCTTAGTGTATTCATCTCTTGGTCTCCCTCTACGATTTTTACCCTCCACGCTGGCCTCCAATGCTAAATTTGTGATCCCTTGATGCCTCAAAACATGTCCTACCAACCAATCCCTTCTTCTAGTCAAGTTGTGCCACAAACTTCTCTTCTCCCCAATCCTATTCAATACCTTCTCATTAGTTATGTGATCTAATTTATAATTAGTAATTAATTATAATTATATATTATATATAAAGTATAATAATATAATAATATATATAATAATTATAGTATAATAATTAATAATAATTAGTAAATTCACTTACTGTATACAAAAAGGTGTGCATTCTTCAAGAACACACATTTTCAATAACTTGCCAGCAGCCATAAAAATCTTAACAAGCAATGAAATTCAGGTTAAGAGAAGCCTAAAGATATGTATTGTAGTAGGTCTATTATATGTTTATTACCTTGTAAATAAAAAAAACTGTTTTAAAATTTTAAATTCAGTGCATTAATGTGATCTTAGTAAATGAGTGTTGTAAAATGACCCTTTCATATAGTGTTCATTAAAAAAAAACCACGATCATTCTACTTGGGACCTGTGGAAGGTACATTAGCTTATTTGTTTTAATTGTAAATTTTTGTCATGTATTATTTTTCTGACATGTTCTACATCCTGAAGAACGTCTTCACTATAGATCAATTGGAATGAAAATCAATCTAATCCAATCTAATCAAGAATTTTACGGAAATACCTGTCAATGGGAAACCTCAAACACTTTATTTCTTCTCCCCAAACTTTAATCCCCTTTCCAAATTTCTTTTACTGTGTGCTCAGTGTAGAGATTGAATAACATGTTGGCTAGATTAAAACCCTGTCTCACTCACTTCTAGACCACTGCTTCTCTTTCATGTCCTTTAACTCTTATATTGCAGTGTGACTTCTGTATAAGCGTAATTAGCCTTTCACTCCCTGTGTTTTATCACTGCTACCTTCAGAAGTTCAAAGATATCTGTTTTAATTTATGTTTTATGTAATCTCACCAGCAGGAGATTAAATCAATGGACTATAATCTCTCTTCTATCTTTATATGGGTGAGTCAAAAAAGACTTTACAAATTTAGAATGACTCGGAAATTTATTGAGATAACTTACAGAATCGGTAGATGTGTCATTTTGTAACAAACAACCTCAAGTTTCATTCACGTAGTGCATCAATGCCCCATTCCGCCGTCCGCCCCTGGTAGCTGAGTGGTCAGCGTGACGGAATGTCATGCCTAACGGCCCAGGTCCGATTCCCGTCTGGGTCGGAGATTTTCTCCACTCAGGGACTGGGTGTTATGTTGTACTTATCATCATTTCATCCCCATCGACACGCAAGTCGCCGAAGTGGCGTCGACTCGAAAGACTTGCCCCAGGCGAACGGTCTATCCGACAGGAGACCATAGTCACACGGCATTGCCATTTACCCCATTCCGCCACCAGGAGCGCCAGGGTAACGTACAGTTAAAATGGCTACTTTCACTGGTGCCGAGAGTGTTCACTGCGTGTTTTGGTTTCATGAAACGAACTCTGCAGTTCATGGGTTTAATTGAAGACCGTGAGTATGTTCCTTCTCTAACTAACAATTTAGCACACCTGAAAAATTGAATAAACGCTGGCGTTGCACAAGTACGACCGATTTACTGCAGCGAGTGTAGGAACAGATTGACTACTGTGGGATGTTTGCTGCATCACAAATGTGAACCAAAATGACAGTTGACACTTTTATGTGAAAGTTGAGGTTGTTTGCTGCAAAATGTCACATGTACCAATTCTGTATATTATCTCAGGAAATTTCTATGCCATTACAAAGTTGTAAAGTCCTTTTTGACTTACCCTGTATGTAAAGACGAGTGTCTGTTTGTTAGTTAGTAATTCATACAAATCTACAGTTTTATTCCTATCTTGATGAAATTTCATACACTTTACCTTCGTAGCAGAGGAAGATCAGTGCCTACATAAGATTTCATAACTGACTTAAAACATGTACGTATTTAATATATAAAGGGGAAAGGTTGTCACCAAAAATCTCTAAAAGATCTTGGCCGATTTGCTTCAAATTTCTGCACTATCCCCTAGTAAACATTTGGGTGGACATAGGCTATTACCAAACATCTCGAAAAGTACTTGACCGATTTACTTCAAATTTCTAGTCACGTGAAACAACGAAGAAAATTAATGAAAAACTAAATGCCTAACAAACGACATATATCGTGGTAAACTGACTGTAATTCTTATCGCAAGAATAAATTATAGCCGCAAAGCCCGTCTTGGAGATAGTCACTAGATCGCGGCACGAGCGAAAGCTCGAAAATTTGACAGAAACAAGATTGCAAACTCTTCTTTATTGATTAGTTCTCAATGTTAGATAAGACATTATTTTTATTATTAAAAGTCCAAAGCGCCAAAAGAAGCAGGTTGTGGATATAGTACCAACAAAACCCACTAGATCGCGGGCCGATCACAAGATCGAACACAACTCAATATTTACCAGACTGTGACGTAAACTGTTCGTACAGTTCGTGCTCAGACGTAACCCTACTTGAAACAGTGAAAACTGAACTGAAACAATAGAAGAAGACTGCACGAAAAACGCTTCGGCACATTTATCGCAAAATGTAACAAGAGATGGCGGAACTAATCATATTTTTATATGCGTGAAGATCAATTCATTCGTCACATTCCGTTGACACCCAGTGATTCAAATATGCCCTTCGATTTAAAGCGACTGCAGTTTCCCATGCAGCTTGGATTCGTGATGAGTATCAACAAGCCACAGGGCCAATCACTTTGTGTGGCAGATATTAAGCATCCTGGGCAAAGTGGGCACTGCAGCTAGTAATTTACATTAATGTTCAGACAAAACAGAACACCCTAAATGACTAGAGATAGGACGTTCATACTCACAGGACATGTACATTAGTATGTTCTGCAGAAATGATTAGCATTTCAGTCATCTCGGTTCAGTATCTGTCCTGTTGCCTAGTAGACATAGGGGCCTTCAAAAATGGCTCTAAGCACTATGGGACTTAACATCTGACGTCATCAGTCCCCTAGACTTAGAACTACTTAAACCTAACTAACCTAAAGACATCACACACATCCATGCCCGAGGAAGGATTCGAAACTGCGACCGTAGCAGCCGCACGGTTCCGGACTGAAGAGCCTAGAACCGCTCGACCACAGCGGCCGGCTCGTAGGGTCCGCTATGGACAATGATAAATGGTTCCATGCGTGATGACATGGACTTGTATAAGACGGGAATGGCGTCCTTGGTATAGCCATCAAATGCTGCGTTCACCTGTTTTCAAAGTTCATCTGTGGTGGGTGGCATTGGGTCACAGCACTGCACCCGTTATTTCGCCATATCTCACACATTTTCGATTGGCGACAAGTCTGATGATGCAGCGCGTCTGTGACACCAAGAAGACACGTATTCCTGGACCAACATGTGGTCATGCATCGTCTTGCTGAAGAATCGCGTCTGGAGTGTTGTGCAGAAATGGTATGGCTACAGGCCGCAGGATGTCATTCACGTAGGTTACACTGGTCACAGTGCTCTGGACACGCACCAACTGTGATTTGTGTTGAACCCGATAGCATCCCACACCATAAGGCCTTGAGATGGCGCTATATGTCTTGCGCGAATGCAGTCACTGTGATGCCACTGTCTCTGTCTCTGGCGAACCAAAATGCGGCTATCATTTTCAAACAAACAGAACCTGGATTCCTCTGAAACCGCTATCTGATGCCATTTCTGTCCCCTGTGACGTCGTTCCATACACCGTTGCCGTCTAGCATGTTGCTACACATTCGTCAAAGGAGAAGTGGACGACGCGTACCTAACCTATACCGTAATAAACAGCGATGGACGGTCGCCTCTGATGTGTTACAGTGTTCCACAGTTGCGCCAGAGCCGAGAAGGGCGCAGATCTGCCCTGCAATACCATTCGGATGAGGCGTCGATCTTCTCAGGGATGGTCTGGGTGGTGCGACCTGGTCCATCTCGTCGTGTTCTACGGCCTTCCGGAACCATTTTGCACACTCCCGTTGCACTACCAAAACACTTCGTCCCACACGAGCAGCAATTTCCCGGATGGATGCATCATAATCTCTCATGCCAATAATGCGCCCTCTTTCAAACTCATTGATTTGATGGTACGGTTAGTGCTTACGTCTGCGAGGCACCCTGCACGTCTGCTCAAGTCACACTGATCTATTACATTCGGTTTATAGCGACAACGAGAGCCGCAAACACATTTCGCCGGTTGATGGTGTTCCGCCGCGATATCAATGCTGGCCTTGAACCTGCGGGCCGACATCGTTCAAATGCTACTCATTTCTGCAAAACACACTGATGTACATCTGCTGTAAATATGAACCTCCTGTTCCTAGTAGTTCAAGGTGTTCTGTTTTTTTCTGAATATGTATGTGTAACTTGAAGTTTCACAAAGTCCAAGAACGGGGCCGTTTAAAGAGCAACTGCGATCGTGTTTTTCTTCCGTTTTGCATCTTGTATGCCCACAGTTGCTAGTACGCTTGTCAGCTTATGGGTGGCTCTCATTTAGATGGAAGAATCGGGGTCTTTGTTTCGGTGAAGTTTGTCAGTGGCAAAACCTCACGCTGAATAGAAGAGTCTGACGCGGCTCTTGACTTTCTGCAAAGCGTGACGTCGATATCTCTGTGATCAGCCTTCACGGAGTGGCCTCCCGTAACTCACACTTCATGTTCGGACGAGTGCTGCAGAGTTGTACTGGCGGACACCACGCGCAACTGACAGAACAAATTGTCGGGGGAACCAAGGACGGCGTTCGCCAAGGTCTAGGAACACTCGACTACTGCCTATCTGTACATATTCTTACATCGGTGAGGATTCACCTAAGAGACTATACGGACGGCAGCTGAAAGTCGAAAAAAAGAGGGTTTATATTGCTAGAAATTTTTAAAATATCGGCCGTTCACTATCACTGGATAACTTACCTGACGTACAAGAGCAAAAGTGGCAGGCAGTTCTAAGCCCGGAAATCAACGAAAATGAAGTCTGAACATAACTAGGAAACAACAAACAAGAACTTCGAAAGCAGATAATGATAATTTCCGTTACACCACAAAGAAATTTTAAACATTAATAAATGAGCCAGAAACCTGCTACCTCAACTTAGTTACGCCAACAGATTGAAATTAAGTAATTTGATATACACATACACTATCAACACTTAATAGAATGTATTTCAGTTTTGATGAATTGCAGTTTTGCAGGATGGAAATGTTGAAACAATTTTCACTCTTATAAGAATACAGGAAAAAATGGAATATTTATTCCATCTTTGAAGGCGAACATCTTTAGATGCGCTGTCGGAATCAAAAGAGGCAGCGTTCTGGAAGGAGAGGAAGAAAGGATACTGCATGAATTGCGCGTAATCTGAAAATGATCTGCCGACAGCGTACGCTCGTTGAAATAACTTTGCTGTATGTGAACTGTATTTGTCACGCAAGTGTCTATACCGAAGTAGAGATATAGACCCCACCTGTTATCCTTTTGCTAATATGAATAACAGGAAGGAGATTAATAATAATACGATTGGATACTGCACTTGCCAATACAGCGCTATGACAATCAAAATAAATCTCCTTATGTTTAACTATGATTAAGAACATTTGCCCATACTAGCAGCATAGCATAAGCCACATAAGTCAACGCAACGCAATATTCAGAACGGTTACTCAGAATATCGTTAGTTCAACATAACACAGATTAATCAATGATATGGAAGCTAAAATTAAATTGGCATGTCTACTCACACAGTCTGCAACAGCGCATTGCCAAACATGAAGCTTATAAGTAAACTTATCACCTTACACATATGTTTGGATTCTTTGTTAATACGCTCTTAAAGGAAATGTTATGAACTAATAAATAATAAGGTAAGAGAAACGATAGAGCTGAGCATCTTACAATTATTTAGTCATTAACTCTCTCTCTCGTCAGGTACGGAATATTAGGTTACGTGGCATTATTTTGAAATCCTGTTTATTTTTATTCCTTTCATGTGATGCTGAAACACATTAAGATTGGCGCTCTTGAAACAGACGATGTAAATGTGGTAAAAGAGAACCTGCGTGCATCCTCGTCTGCGCATAACTACTGCAACGTCCAACCACTTAAACCTGCGTACTGTATTCGTCCCTTGGTCTCTTTTACGACTTTTACCATCCAGACATTGTTCCATTACCAAACTGCCTTAGTTACCAAACTGACGATTCCTTGATGCCTCAGGATGCTGCCTTTCAACCGATTCCTTGTTTTAGTCAAGCTGAGCCATAAATTTATGTTTTCGACTCCATTTCATCTTCATCCACTTTCCCTTCCTTTCCAATAATATTGTCTTCATGTATGTTTCCTCTATAAAGCCCAAGTATATATTGTTTTCATTTCAGCCTTCTCTCCTTTGCTTAATTATGGCTTGCCATCTAAGTTGTTGATGTGAGACCTGAATTTCTCCCAGCGAATACGATTTTCTGACAGGAGCACAGCCTGCATTTTCAAGGCACAATTACAACAAGTACGTGCTGTGCAAGCAATATCTCGGTTTTCAGAGAATCTTCAGAAAGATAACACACACACGCACTGTAAACACAAACCAAAGATGACCGACATCAGAAGTTATCGATAGTGAAATTAATAATCAACAGGTGAGATAGCATTAACTCTGTCTCTCTGTTTTTTGGCACGGGAAAGAACAGGATTCTATGCATAATTTAAAAAAATTATCATATCTATTTATAAGGTTACTTGCTAATTTAATTTCAACATTTCTTTAATAACACTATCCCAACAGCCTGAAGTGTACGCCAGAATTTCCGTTTGTTATATTCCATAGGATGACCGGTGCCGAGACAGTGTTCTACAATGGCGGATGTGCTGTTAGAAGGTTGTGTGCCGCTTATGCTCAGTACACTGGTCCTCCACAGTCCTGATAGTCTGACCGATATATGGCATGCTACAACTGCAAGGAATACGATAGACTATCACCTCACGCAAACAAAGCTCATCTTTTACAGAACCTAAAAGGACCCTGATCTTAAATAGTGATCGAAAAATTATATTTCGGCAAAATGAGACCAGTCCTCTTCGAAATTATCCCTGCGTAAAGCAGAAAGGGAGTAGAATTTGATGTCACCTCGGTATAATCATCACTCACTCGCTTCACAGTTGGTCGATAGTGCAACGCACGCGTGATCTGTGTTTCACTATGACCATTCTGACGAAAGGTCGAGGTGGGCTAACTCAGTTGACAAACTCTGAAGGTCTGAGATGACATGGGCCCTGCGAACCAGTGTACGAAGTATCCCATCACGTTCAGCCGGATGGTGACAACTATCAACGTGCAGATTCAAGTCAGTGTGAGTAAGCTTCTTGTAAACGACGTGTCCCAACGTACCATCAGTCTTCCTCCTGATCAAAACATCAAGGAATGGAAGACAGCCATCCCTTTCCACCTCCATCCTGAAACAAATATTCTGGTGGACTGAATGTACTGTTCTAAAAAGTAGTTCAAATTCTGACTGCTATGAAGCCAAACAACAAAAGTATTGTCTAAATATCCGAAAAAACACACATGTTTCAAACTGCTGACTCCAAGGCTCGTTCCTCTTAAGCAAATTGACAATAACAGATGACAAGGGGCTTCCCATCCCATCTGCCTGGTCGTAGTACTGGACCTTGAATAAATAATAAGTGAAAGTCAATACAAGTCGAAGTAGGTTCGTTAATTCATCGCCAAACCTAACCGCAATCAACCGTAACGAATAAGACAGATGCTCACGGGAGAAGAGGGAGACAACATCGAAAGTTACTAGAATATCAGAATCATTCAAACGCATTCCCTCTAATCGCCGGAAGAAATCCACCGAGTTCTTAATGTCATGCCCACACCGACGTACTTAGGGCTCAACAGAGCAAGGTGTTCCGCTACAGCATATGTCGGAGCCCCAATGTTACTCACAATCGGACGAAGAGGAGTCCCTCCCGTGTGCACTTTGGGGAGGCCGTAAAGCCTCTCCCTTGTCAAGAAACAGAGGGACAAAGTTAATGCTGCCCCACCCGTTTATTATTAATTTAACCATTGATAATTTACGACGCTAGTTATCTTTGGTTTTGATGGTAATATGGTTTTGCAGTGTGTGTGGGTGTTATCTTTCTGGAGTTTCTCTCAAAACCGAGGTTTGAAATCCCCTTACAAAGCACTTACTTGCTGCAGTTATGCCTGGGGGAGGGTGATCTCCTGTGGAAATATCGCCGGTTGTCGACGACGTCACCAGGCTGTATTCCCGTAATTTATTTGAACATTTTAGGTTCTTGACGTTAGTGCAGCTGTTAACCTTCTCTCCAAACGGGTGTTGAAGAAGCAAGTTACACACTATTGTGACACGCCTAGTATCACTTCAAAGTGACGCCTATGCACGACACTGTTTTTCAACCGTTTTTTCTACCAATCGTTCAGTACCTCGACAACAGAAATCGTTCCTTGGTCACGGAGCTATTCGAGAAGCGATGTGTGAACGTTCTCGTCAATGAAAAATCTCTCTCTCCCCCTCCGCCCCCCCCCTTCCCGGCCGCCATCCAGTAAGTGAATGTGGTTAAATATCTGGGAGCAACGCTACAAAGCGGTATGAAATGGAACGAACATGTGGGAACTGTGGTAGGGAAGCCGAATGGTTGACTTAAGCTTATTGGGAGAATTTTAGGAAAGCGCGGTTCACCTGTAAAGGAGACTGCATATAGGACGCTAGTGCGACCTGTTCTTGAATACTGCTCGAGTGTTTGTTACCCGTACTAGGTCGGACTGAAGGAAGTGTTACGGAGATGTTTCAGGAACACAAGTGGGTATCTCTGGAGGGAAGGCGACGTTTTTTTCGATGAACACTATTGAGAAAATTTAGAGAACCGGCATTTGAAGCTCACTGCCGAACGATACTACTGCCGCCAACATACATTGAGCGCAAGGACCGCGAAGATAAGATAAGATAAGATACCGAGGCATATAGGTAATCGTTTTTCCATCGATCTACACTGCAGAGCTAAAGAAATTGGTACACCTGCCTAATGTCGTGTAGAGCTCCGCGAGCACGCAGAAATGCCGGAACGCTATGTGGCATGGACTCTATTAATGTCTGAAGTAGTGCTGGAAGGAACTGACACCATGAATCCTGCAGCGCTGTACATAAATCCATAAGAATACGACGGGGTGCAGATCTCTTCCGAACTGTACGTTGCAAGGCATCTCAATTATGCTCAATAATGTTCATGTCTGGGTAGACGGCGGTCAGAGGAAGTATTTAATCTCAGAGTGGTCCTGGAGCCACTCTTTAACAATTCTGGACGTGTGGGATTTCGCATTGTCCTTCTCTAATTGTCCAAATCCGTCGGAATGCACAATTGAATGAATGGATGCAGGTATTCAGACAGTATGATCACGTACGTGTCACCTGTCAGAGTCGTAATAGACGTATCATGGGTCCCATATCACTCAAAATGCACACGTCCTACACCATTACAGAGACTCCACCAGCTTCAATAGTCCCCTGCTGACTTGCAGGTTCCATGGATTCATGACGTTGTCTCCATACCCGTACACGTCCATCCACTGGATACAATTTGAAACGAGACTCGCCCGACCAGGCTACATATTTCTACTCATCAACAGGCTAATGTCGGTGTTGATGGGCCCAGGCGAGGCTTAAAGCTTTGTGTTGTGCAGTCATCAAGGGTACACGAGTAGGCCTTCGGCTCCAGAAGTCCATATCGATGATGTTTCGTTGAATGGTTCGCACGCTGACACTTGTTGATGGCCCAGCACTGAAATGTGAAGCAGCTTGGGGAAAGGTTGCACTTTTGTCACGTTGAGCGATTCTCTTCAGTCGTCGTTGGTCCCGTTCTTGCAGAATCCTTTTCCGGCCGCAGCAATGTCGGAGATTTGATGTTTTACCAGATTTCTGATATTCGCGATACACTCTTCAAATGGTCGTACGGGAAAATCCTCACTTCGTCGCTCCTCGGAGATGCTGTGTCCCATCGCTCGCGCGCCTACTATAACACCACGTTCAAACTCACTTAAATCTTGATAGCCTACTATTGAAGCGGCAGTAACCGATCTAAAACTGCGCCAGACACTAGTTGTCTTATATAAACGTTGCTGCCAGCAGCGCCATATTATGCCTGTTTACACATCTCTTTATTTGAATACGCATGCCTATATCAGTTTCTTTGGCGCTTCAGTGTATTTGCGAGTGGAACAGGAGAGGGAATGACTAGAAGTGGTACATAGTACCCTCTGCCACACACGCTACTGTGGCTTGCGAAGTGTCTATGTAGATGTAGATGTTCTTTCTCGATTGCCTGGACATTTTCGTCTGTGGTCGATGACCATGACCTTCCTTCCCGACGAGCGTCGTCAACGTTTGTGCGGCCTTGTTCGAATTGTTGGTACCATTCTAGTACCGCTGGACGCGACATCGCATTTGGGCCACACACCGCTAGAATTTCACTGTGAATCCGCATGCAATTTGGACGTTTTGTCCACAAAAAGCGAACTGCCCAGCGTACTTCAACTTTGGACTATCTTTCCAATTGCCGCACCATTTCAGTCACGCACTTTGATGGTCCTGTTACCTGGACGGCAGGAAACCCGAAACATGCACTCTCTCCACACAACCCGCTACTCTTGTTGCTCAATGATCTTCGCGTGGTATGACATGTGCAACTTGGTTTCTGAAGTTCCCACTTCTATGTGGTAACCATCTTTCCTATGACAATAACACATGCTTTTATATCTTTGCATGCCTTTTCTAGCCATTGCTGGTTTGGCACTTTGTACTCTCTGTCAACATCATTTTTTATTCGGCTGCATTTCCTTTGCCTGCTTCATTTGCTGCCTTTAGATTTTCTCCTTTCACCAGATTAATTCAGTATCTCGTATTTTATCCTAGGATTTCTACTCGATCTTGTAGTTTGGCCTATTTAATCATCCGCTGCTTTCAGCTTCTGCAGTTTAAATCGGTAGTTGATAATCAGTAAATTGTGGTCACTATACACATCTACACTCGGCAACATTTTTCAGTTTCATATCAAGTTTAGAAAAATTCGTCTTATCAGTATATAATCTTTCAAAAGATTATTACGTCTACAAGTCTCTTCCACGTATAAATCTTCTTTTACTACTCTTAAGTCAAGTGTTTCCATGTCTTATCCATGTAGACAATCTTCTTCCATAATTCTTAAACCAAGTGTTATCAATCAATTTATGCTGTATGCAAAAGGCTTCCAGTCAGTTTCTGCTTACTTCTCCTTTCATTCCATTCCCTGCACAATAATCTTCTATTTTATCTTCCATTCTTTTTCCTACAATCTAGTTCTAATCACATATCGTTATTAAATTGTCGTCTCCATCGTGATTTGAATAATTACTTTTAATTTCCAACGTGATCATTCAATCTTTTCGTCATCTGCGGAGCGAATAGACACATACAATTTCATGTTGTAAGAAACTGGTTTTTCTTCAGTATCAACATTTCGTTAACACGGAACAGCAACTTCACTTATATTCCTTGAAGCGTTTATTAACGAACTTATTTGATTTTGACTTGAGATCAGGCATGTGTGGATTGTGCCATTCATCCTGCAAACATTTATAGATCATGTGTTGCCACTCAATGCTTATTACTAACATCAGGCACTGTCAGTGCAGCCTCAGTGGGCCAGGCTTGAAAATGAACCGGAAAGGCTTTGAAACTAGTCGACTAATAGATAACTGCATCTGTTGACGGAACCATTAGTAAACACTTTAAGGAGAAATTGCTTTATTGTAAAAAAATCATTGTACAAATTTATAATGAAATGAAAGCTACTTATTATAACTACTAGGGGAACAGTATCTATAATTACCGTATTTAGAGACTTTCGCAGTGAAATGTAAACACAGTTTAGCACGCATGTCGCAACAATCTGAGCTACTTAACGTTTACTTGTGTCTAGCACACATTGCTATGCGAGAACAAGAACAATGGTTTTTTTTTCGTGTATTCTAACAATTTTTGCTATGATGACTAATGAATATATGAAATTTTTTAATGTTTTCGTTTACACCTAATGGGTATTTTGTTTTACAATGTTACATCGAAAAGTTTATCATAGTTTAAGCTAGTTTATCATATACAGCAAGTGTAGTCTAAAATATACAGACGCAAAACTTGGCATCTGTTATAGACAGATAAATGATTTCTACAACAGATTTCTGCACGTGTGTGGCAAATTTACGCCGCATGGCGATCAGTATTAGCTGAAATTGCAAACGAATACATAACATTTATGAACACACAAAAAAGATATATCGCCTGATATCGTTGCAACTGAAGAATAAAAATTTGTGAGACTACTCTTCTCTTTATATTTACTCATTTATTTACAGTTTATGAATAACGAGAAATACAGTGGATGTAGCAACTATTTTGACATGGAGGCTATAAAAGCCGGCCGCTGTGACCGAGCGGTTCTAGGGGCTTCAGTTTGGAACCGCGCTGCTGATACGGTCGCAGGGTCAAATCCTGCCTCGGGCATGGATGTGTGTGATGCCCTTAGGTTGGTTAGGTTTAAGTAGTTCTAAGTCTAGGGGACTGATGACCTCAGATGTTAAGTTACATAATGCTTAGAGCCATTTGATTTTTAGACTATAAAATCTGATAACATGTTTGTTGATTATATTTTAACGAAACTCCATCCATATTATGGCTTTAATACAACTATGAAAGGTAGAGTGTGTATGCTATTGCAAAAAACAGAGTGCAAAATTCAAGGGACTATTTTTATTTGTAAATATTATCACATTCTGCTATGAACCGACATAGAATTTAATTATAATATAAATGGCATGTAAAAAAACTACCTGTCAAAATTTTAGAGTGTTTGAAGGAGAATAAACACTTTTTTACGTGACAAAACTATCACATGTGCGCCGGATGCTGTGGTCGAGAGGTTCTAGGTCCTTCACTCCGGAACTACGCGGCTGCTACGGTCGCAGGTTCGAATCCTGCCTTGGGCATGGATGTGTGTGATGCCCTTAGGTTTGTTAGCTTTACGTAGTTCTAATCTAGGGGACTGATGACCTCAGATGTTAAGTCCCATAGTGCTTGGAGCCATTTGAATTATCACATGTTCACCATTTCTCCACTAGGGTTTTGTAGCTAAAAGGGTGAGAATATTTTGGTGTACTGAAATCCTCAATAAAACCTACATGCTTTCAGGACAAAAAAAATGTGTAGCCCTACTTATCGAACGTCTGTCGTAAACCGTTTTTTCCTATTAGTTGGAATCCATAGCTGCGGTGCTAGTTGACCAAGAAGTCGCTGACTAGTGGCTCCAAAACACACGAGTGACATGGAGCTAGCATTCCTGCGCAGTGACGCTCGCCCGTCATCCGGGAGGCAAACGCGTCACGCATACATTCCAGCGCCGGCCTACGACAGAATGCGGGCAGAGGGGATAACCTGGATACGCGTAAGAAAAAACACTACGCCGTCGTGCCGCGAACCCTGGCAACTAGCAGGTGACGCCATAACCTCGGACGAAACATATGATAGCACATTTCAGCAGCGACTCGCCGTCTTTTTTTCTGCAGCACAGTGATAGTAAAATCTTAATGAAAAGTTTAGATGAATTTTGTTTTACTTGGTTGTTTAACCTTAGTTATATCTACGTACTCAATGTCTTCCAAAAGACTTACAAACAAGCCAACCGGCCGCTGTGGCCGAGCGGTTCTAGGCGCTTCAGTCTGGAACCGCGCGACTGCTACGGTCGCAGGTTCGAATCCTGCCTTTAAGTAGTTCTAAGTTCTAGGGGATTGATGACCTCAGATGTTAAGTCGCATAGTGCTCAGAGCCATTTGAACCATTTGAAACAAGCCACTTTGCAAACAGGGTGGCCAAATTTCGCAAGAGGTACAGTACAGCAGTTTTGCAGCGAGGCACGGAGCTAACTACAGAATACAGGAAATTAATACTTCGAGGCCTTAGGGGCGCTTTTCGTTGCTACAGGAAGGCAACTTTCCTGCCTGACAAAAAAAGTAAAGCGCCCAGAAAACGTATATGTAACTTTGTGCGCGTATAAAACATAGGCTAGCATGTAAATGCTTAGAGCTGCAATTCTCTGTGACGCGTTGAACCGCCGTCAGTGTAGGTTAGTATTGTTCATGTTTAGTAGTATTACCAGGGCTGGCAGGTTATACAAAAGGCATCAACAGCGTAAGATGTTGAGTGACCACTGTGAAGGACAGAGAGATAAGGTGCACTCTTGGGAGACAGCGTTGTCAGCACATGGCAGAGTTTGAAGGTGACCTCGTTGTGGGTTTCGATTTGGCCAGTTGGTCGAATAGTGCAGTATCCTAATGTGTGGGGTATTCGGATGCGACAGTGGCCCAACGTTGAACAGCATGAGAAGGAGAGAGGAGGCATAGTTGTCGTCTAGGTTCCAGTGGACCACGTCAAACCACCACAAAGGGAATAGAATTATTTTTCGCCAAGCACATGCAGCCGCTTCTTACCGTTCCTGCCAGCTGGGAACAAATAACAGACACCCTGCAACATTCTGTATCCTTCCGCGCTATAGATGGGAGACTAGCAGCAGTTAAGACTAGTGAATTGCCGTCTCATGCACAGGCTGTGTATGGAGTGGTGCCTTGCTGGGGAAGCACGGACTGCTGGCGAATGGCGTGTACCGTGTTCAGTGATGGAAAGCGGTCACCATCGTCGGAAAGTATAGTGACGATCTGGAGAGAGGTCCTATTCTTCCAGTGTTTTGCAGAGGCACAGAGGTGTTGCTCCTGGCATCATGGTGTAGAAAGCTATCAGGTATGACCTCAGGTCATGACTGGCAGTGACTGAGGCAAATCTAACAGCACAATGCTAAGTTACAGACAGCTCCCGTCCTCCTGTGTTACAGCTCCTGAGACAGAATACTGGTGGCATTTTCCAGCAGAACGATGCACGTACACATTGCACTTCTCGACGAAGTCTCTGCTTAATGCTGAGATACTTCCGTGGCCAGCAAGTTCCCATGTCTGTCCACGACAGAACATGCGTGGGACCTGCTCGGACGTCAACTCCGTCCAGGTGCCAGTATTCACGATATCGAGAACCAGTTACGACAATTATGGGCCAGCTGTCCTCAGGTGAGAATACAACGGTTTTATGACACATTTCCCAACCGAACAAAGGCTAGCACCCATGCCAGAGGGGTACAACGTTATACCCATCAGTGGGCGCCAACTTCGAAGTTCTTTGCAAATTTTGCTCGATATTTTAATCACCGAAATAACTTGCCATCTCAACTTTTCAAGTTTCATTTCGCTTCCTCCTCTCCTTCTGGATGCTTTTAGTCAAGCAGTGTACGTGCACTCCATCCACCACCCAGAAAACAAATTTATTTCATCACATTGGACACTTGATCCACCTAGAATGTCAGTTATCACTATTTATGGTACATCCAAAGACATTACTGCAAAAACTGTTTTATAATGGATACATTTTTTTTTTAGGAAAAGATCAGTCTTTAACTTAGTATTACTTGTACTCAAAGCTCTGCATGTGAAACAGAACTTTAGATAAATAGTAGCAGTTGCCCTTATCTTATTCTTGGTGCATACAACCACACTAAAACGATTAAAAATTTCCACAAGCTTGAGTTTCATGACGTAGACTGTCGGAGGTTTTCGGCACGTTGCAGGTCTAGTTTACAGTGGCACTCATTATTGTTAAGTGTCTCCTTTCACTCTCTTTCAATTATCCATAGCCATCATTATAAATGACTGCAAAGGAGTCTGCACAGTACGAATTAGTGGCTCACGCTAAAGGGTGTCCCCGTAATGTTCGAGGGATTGAAGAGGGTGTCATGATGAACAAATTGCAAACTGAGGATAGGAACTCGTGCCCAGAAAGTTATCCAACGACCGAACAGAGTATCAAAGTTACAGATGCTGGCGCCTGCTGGTAGGTCAACCCTTCAGCAGCAAATGGGACTTTGTATGCTGACACGGTTTATTTTTCTCATGTATACCGAAAAACATTGGAGAATTTAGATTTTTCCAAGAGAAAAATTAACTGCGGATGGAATCCCATGTCCAAAACATCATCCGCTGCATTCATAGCAGACAAGGCCTGTCTACGCAGGTGCTAACTCTATCTTCTCCACTGGTGATCACGACAAGTCGCGATCACTGAATAACAAATATGTTGCGAGACGTTCCGCCTGTGGTTCGTCGACATACAAAGTCACATTTGCTGCCGAAGAGGGGTGGCCTAGCGGCAGGAGCCGGCGCCTGTAATTCCGACGCTCTGTAATGTTGTTGGCTCTGAGCACTGTGGGACTTAACATCTATGGTCATCAGTCCCCTAGAACTTAGAACTACTTAAACCTAACTAACCTTAGGACATCACACAACACCCAGTCATTACGAGGCAGAGAAAATCCCTGACCCCGCTTGGAATCGAACCCGGGAACCCGGGCGCGGGAAGCGAGAACGCTACCGCATGACCACGAGCTGCGGACTGTAATGTTGTTGGATGACATTTCTGGACACGGGTTCCTATCCTCAAGTTGTTCCTCAAGTCACCCTCTACAACCTCTCGATGTTTGTCGCAACATATCTGAGACATCCTGTGTACTGGACTAGGTACAATCACCAACCATTGCCTGCAATAAATTACACTCAGGAGCAGCATACACAAGTTCATTGTTAAATATAAATATATATTTACAGACTATTTGCTGATCCCTTTATAACAGGTTTGATACACTTTATCAATATCGTCAAGAGTGCCCACTCTGTGAGCCTTACAGGCGATACTTTGACTTTCTAATCAACAATTCCAGTATTTTTATCATATTACAAACATATACTAAAATCTATACCTACTAGAGTTGTTTGAAAATTTATGTGCGCTACATTGATGACATGATCATCTGGGTTACATGGTAACGAGGAAGGACAATGTGAATTATGACACACTGCAGAGCTGTGGCATATACACCAGCCTCAAGTTAAAAAACTGAAAAAAAATGTGATGGCGTAGTGTTTAAAATTTCAATGAACAACATGAGCCGTGCTGCGGCTCGCGTTGGTGCTGTTGGAGGCCGGACTGTATCATTTAGTTGACATGGTTGCGGATGTTTGTCTTCTTCTTGTGTTGACTGGCGCCACTTGGTTTCACAAGCGTTGCCTGTCTGCTAGTGGCAGCAGCGGCGTTATTGATGTGTAGTAACTGTGGCCCTATCTTTGGGGTGACATCGTTGTTCTTCCAGGTCGTGTGAGTGAGCAGTTCAGCTGGGGATGCAGGAGGAGCTAGATCCGCACAGAGCGGGAACACGCCGGGACCGCTGGCTGCACGCTTGGACTGCTGGATCGAAGGGCTGTGGTCATGAGGGTGCACGACCTCGTCGAAACCGGATCCTGCAAGTTTTAAGTTGAGTGCATTTCAATTTAAGTAGCGAAGCCACCACCATTGTGGAATCTCGCGATTCTCCTGTGACTTGGGTTCGTGTTGCTGCCCGCAGTGTCGCCGAGACGAAGAGCAGGGAGTGGAGTGCTTGGAGAAGGCGGATCTGATTAGCTTTCCTGGGCTACTAATTACTATTTACTACCTTCACCTTATTACAATTGTTAAGTTCAACCAGCGGTATTTTCCTGCCTGGTGGCAGCTAATGCCCCAGTTATCTGCCCTGGGGGTTAGGATATGTAACAGCAGTGTACGTTTTCTCGCCTTTCCGCTGCTGTCCGGAGAGGCGTGTAAGTTTGACAGATTTCTCGATTGTAGATTGGCTGGCGATTCTTCTGCTTTGGTGGTAGTGTTTCCTTTCGTGTTCCGGGCGCTCTAAGTACAGTATTCTGTGGGCGGAGTCCAGACCGCAGGTTCTGGCTTTCGCGTATTTTTGCATCTTTGCATTTGGTTTAGTGGATGTCAGGTAGCCTCACCAAGATTATCATTACTCACTCGTTAGACTGTCACTAGTCTGAGTTACCATCTTGTGATGTGAATGAAACTCTTGGCTGTCTTTCTCATCACTCGCAAAAGTGTTTTTGGCCTGACCTGCTCAGAGGTCGATTCCTGGAGCATCATCTGTGACTGGCCCTTGTGCTTTATTATTGTGTTATTGCTTTATTATTGTACTATCAAGTTACCATCATTTGTCTCACCTTTTTGGCGATCAGTTACCTGTCTTTTAAATTAACTTTTGCTGTTGCATTGCTGTTTGATAGTATGCCTGTTAAATTTTTTTTAATAATCGCCGTTCTTGGCGTTAAAGGCCTTCAGCCGAGACTGTGGCTACTTGCCTTAAAATCTAATTGCGGCGACATTGCCTTGTTTCCAAAATATTATTTGCTGTGTCTGTATTTTATGCTCATTTGGTAAATTGTAATGTACTAAAAGTACTATTAATTAGATAGTTGTTCCTTTCCTATTATTAACGTGTGATATTTTTATTTATTGCTGGGTCTGGAATTATTGTCTTAAAACAAATGTGAGAAATTGCAAAAGCAAACCAATAGTAACTGACTCGGGCCCCACCCACAATCGTAACTGAATCCTGCCTTCCTTGAGTACCAGGTCTCACAACACTACAGTGGCATCTATTCCGTTAGTCTTCAGTCTCACTGTGCTGATACATTATTCATCTAATTGTCTGTAATGAAGTACTATCTGAAAAAACTGCTCAAATTCGATTTGGTGTAAAAATTGGCATCTTTAAACATTCAAAAATGTAAAATTGTGCACTTCATAACGCAGGAGACTAGACTAAAATATGAGTGAGCCACAGTTGAAATCAGTCAACTCTTACAAATAGCTGGGTCCATCAGTTTGAACGGATATGAACTGCAATTATTACATAGCCTGAATCGCAGATAAAGCAGGCGGCAGATTTCGATTCGTTTGTAGGATACAGGGAGAATGTAGTCAGTCTACAAAGACAGTTGCGTAAAAAACATTTGTGTGTCCCATCCTGTAATAGCGTTCACGTGTCCTGGAACATACCAAATACAGGGGGTGGAGAAAAATTTGGAAACATCAGAAACACAAGACCATGGCTAATAAGCCGCAGGGAAACCGTTGGCTTTCAAAACAGCTGCCAGTCGTCTCGGAGTGTATAAACACAGGTCCTATATGGTTTTCGAGGGAATCTTATACCAATCTTCCGGCAAAATAGTGGCAAGGTCAGTTAACGATGATGGAGGTTCATAGCGATCATACTCTCCTCTGTCCAAAGTTTTCGTGCCCAAAAGCCAGTCATGGACGATGCGAGGTGTGCGCACAGGATCACTGTCGTGGTGAAATACAGCAATCGCCATTAGGGAACATACATTGTACCAAGGGATGGAACTGGTCACTTAATATGGTCACATGTAATCCTTGGCAGTAATGCAACCTTGGAGAGTAATCTTAGGGCCCGTGGAATACCACGATACGGCTGTCCAAATCGTCGCCCGACTTTCGCAGTGCTTTACTCTTTGGACACAAACTCGGCCTGAAGTTGGAAACAGTTTGCGACAAGACTCATCCGAACAAACGACTTTGCTCCATTGTTCCCCAGTCAACTGCTATTGGTTCGGTGAAACGTTTTCCTACACTACTGGTCATCAAAATTGCTACACCGAGAAGAAACGCAGATGATAAACGGGTATTCATTGGACAAATATATTATACCAGAACCGACATGTGATTACATATTCACGCAATTTGGCTGCATAGATCCTGAGAAATCAGTACCCAGAACAACCACGTCTGGCCGTACTAACAGCCTCGATACGCCCGGGCATTGAGTCAAACAGATCTTGGATGGCGCGTAGAGGTACAGCTGCCCATTCAGCTTCAACACGATAGCACAGTTCATCAAGAGTAGTAACTGACGTATTGTGACGAGCCAGTTGTTCGGCCACCATTGACCAGTCGTTTTCGATTGGTGAGAGATCTGGAGAATGTGCTGGCCAGGGCAGCAGTCGAACGTTTTCTGTATCCAGAAAGGCCCGTACAGGACCTGCAACATGCGGTCGTGCATTATCCTGCTGAAATGTAAAGTTTCGCAGGGCTCGAATGAAGGGTAGAGCCACGGGTCGTAAGACATCTGAAATGTAACGTCCACTGTTCAAAGTGCCGTCAATGCGAACAAGAGGTGAGCGAGACTTGTAACCAATGCCCCCCCCCAAATACCATCACGCCGGGTGATACGCCAGTACGGCGATGACGAGTACACGCTTCCAGTGTGCGTGAACCACGATGTCGCCAAACACGGATGCGACCATCATGATGCTGTAAACGGAACCTGGATTTATCCGGAAAAATGACGTTTTGCCATTCGTGCACCCAGGTTCGAAGTTGAGTACACCATCGCAGGCGCTCCTGTCTGTGATGCAGCGTCAAGGGTAATTGCAGCCATGGTCTCCGAACATATTCCATGCTGCTGCAAACGTCGTCGAAGTGTTCGTGCAGATGGTTGTTGTCTTGTAAACGTCTCCATCTGTTGGCTCAGGGATCGAGACGTGGCTGTACGATCCGTTACATCCATGCGGATAAGATGTTGTCATCTCGACTGCTAGTGATACGAGGCCGTTGAGATCCAGCACGGCGTTCCTTATTACCCTCCTGAACCCACCGATTCCATATTCTGCTAACAGTCATTGGATCTCGACCAACGCGAGCAGCAATGTCGTGATACGATAAACCGCAATCGCGAAAGGCTACAATCCGACCTTTATCAAAGTCGGAAACGTGATGTGACGCATTTCTCTTCCTTACACGAGGCATCACAACAACTTTTCACCAGGCAACCCCGATTATCTGCGTATTGTGTTATTCACGTGGAAGTGGGCTAAAGGTTTCTAAATGTTTATGATTGTTGTAACCGAGACAGGTCTTGGATATGAGCGCGGTATTCACCCGGCCGTATGTGAGGAACCGCCTAAAAACCACAACCAGGCTGACCAGCACACAGATTCTCGTCGTCAAATCGCAGGGCGGATGCGATCTGGGGCCGGCGCACCATCCCATCCCGGAAGTGGCGCATTTACACGCACGGCCATCCCATCCGGGCGGGCGTTTGCTGTATCTCAGAGAGAGGGAAAGCCCCTAGTTACATTTTTAAAAGTACCAGATTCAGACAGATAGAGCCACATATTTCACATTCTAGGGAAATTTTAACTTTGCTAAACCTCGGCAAACACCTTCTTTTCCCGAACTAGCCGTGAACTCAGCAACTCACTACAAGACTAAGAGTGTTAAATCTCATATGTTTAAACTGGCACTCAAACAACTCTCGCAGACTCAGTAACTGCCTGTAAAAGTGAATGTATCTACGTGTTCACACTCACTTCTTATACTTGAGAAATAGCTCTACTGATCCATGTCGGCCACAACTTACCTTTTAAGCGAAAGAAAAAAACTGACAGAGAATCCAAAGCCTACCTTCTGTACTTAACGAAGGCCTGAGGCTGACAATAGGGAATACCTAGCTCACTAACATACAGAAAATTGTTTTTAACGTTAGTAGGCCCTTTCGCCAGTCAGCACTGTGGTTGCAGATTCACTGTATTTTGTTTTTGCAGCGGGCATTACTATTAGGTGATGTTGTCGCATGGCAGGAGCAGTTCGCTGACAGGTGATTTACTTCTTAATGTTTAAAAACAACGTATCCCACTAATGCTCAGGAGTGCGTTGCGACAACAGCAAATCTTTCCTGACTAACTACGCTCTAGTTGGGGAAACGCCACCTTGTAAACAGGATATTCGTTACTAAGGAAATATCCTTGTCCATGCGTGGACTTGGTGCATTTTATGTGGAAGTCCATCGTACGCCTACCACTCGTCTCAGTGACGGAAAATTCAACTCATGCTATGACCTCTGCCCTATTCAAAGTAAATGAAATCACGCTCTCAAATAAAGCCTAGATTGGATAATTTTCTTCTGTTGTAAGCTGAACAGGCATTAACTGCATTAACAGGCAGCTACTGAATGAAAATCAATCACAAGTGATTTTTGTGAACGAATGTCGAGAGCGATACAGCTCACGCAATCCAACACATATCGCAACCCATTCAGCGTGTTAACAATTTGCTGCTATTGTCACGAAGGCCAAAAACTTATTGTCCACACTAACAGGCATACTATGCAATTTTCATACATTGTTTAACTTAGTGGAGTAGGTATTTCAAAATACTACTGCATGTTTATTTTGCACCAATATTCAGTAATGATTATTATTGTTATTATTATTATTATTATTATTAGTGTTATTGTCTTCGAGGCACTCACGGCTATAGTCATAAATATTGGAAATGAGCCCA
Organism: Schistocerca serialis cubense; assembly: GCF_023864345.2. Lineage (NCBI taxonomy): Eukaryota > Metazoa > Arthropoda > Insecta > Orthoptera > Acrididae > Schistocerca > Schistocerca serialis. The sequence goes on along the minus strand of NC_064646.1, from coordinate 210,815,188 downwards.
CAAAGAGTGAAACGGCTGGATAGATTACCTCAGCAAAGGCCAACCACTCGATGTAATCAATTAAGCTTGGCTGCAGTAACTGCACATACAACTGGCAATGAATGTTACAGAGCATCAGCTCTGTGACTTACTACCATCGCCAGCTCTGCGAACTCTGAAGCACGTTTTACCGTCGATTTCTCGAGGTTTTGACCGACAGTCATTAGCCTGCACTGCATATGTATTACAACTTTATGTTAAATGTTCTACCCAACAGAATTACTTAATACGTGTGAAAAGACAATAATATTTTGAATATAACAGAACAAAAATTTACGTTGGCTTGGCAACACTTCATCGTTTAAGACTGCAGATGACAGGGAGGAAATTGAACGAGGATTGGTATTGAAATTCTTGCAGTAGCCGATTTGCAGACAAACTCACTGGACTTCTAGTCCTCCTGTTATGGAAACAACTGTTTTTTTTAAATATAAACCCAAACTTTGTGCCATCGTGAGTAGGTACTTCATATTCAGTTCTCTAAACGGTAAACGTGTTTTATGCTTTTATCTATTTATGCACATCCAGAATATAACATACAATTCATATATTGTTGAATATCGTATATATATATATATATATATATATATATATATATTTGTAAGTTCAACAAAGGCAACACCGGTGATCTGGCCGCGTTCTTCTACGTGTTGTGTGAGATTCAAGATCTGTCCACAACATGACCTCCCTGGATGAAAACCCGATTGTTCCCTACTCAGTGTTTGGTTGACATGGTCTGAGATTCGATTGAGGATCATTCTCTCTAAGACTTTATAAAGGTGGCATAGGAATGATATCGGTCGAAAGTTTTTGTCATCTGTTGGCTGCTTCCCAGGTTTCAATAGGGCCACAACTTGAAACACAGGTGTTCATCGTATCTAGAATCCACCTCCTATTTGCTGGTCCAAATATTTTTATTTGTTTCGTTCTCAGGTCATCTAACCCAGCAATTGTATAGTTATTCTCCTCAATAATTCTTTGGATCTTAGTAGTTACAGATTTTTTATTAATTTTGCCATTCAGCAATAACTGCTGCGCTATCTGGTTAGGTGTTATATCAGGAATGACAGAGGGAGTAGCTGTTGCGTTGTTTCCAAGGTTCTTCAGCAGTCGCTATGCCTTTCTACAGTTTTGTTTCATATCTAGCTGCATGATAAGGTCGCACCATTTTTCTTTCCTTGTATCTGATGCGGTTAGCATCAGGTCTTCACTAGCCAGTATTGCTTCTTCAGAAAATAGGTCGTCTTGGAAAAGGTGTTCGTATTTATTCAGAAGTGTCTTTGTATCTTTCTCCAGTCCCGGTATATAGTTTGTTCTACATCCTCGACGGATGTACTTACGCGAGACCGTTTTGAACAGCTTTATAAAGGACTCAGATTTGTTTGGAGAAGGATCGAGTTCAAGGATTAGTTGTTGACCTCTCCAGGTCATGCTCACTTTCCTCCTGGCCTCTCTGTTCCGTAAGTGGAATCCACGGCCCCATCTTTCACTCTGAAAGGCGTATGTAAGCTTTGGGTCACGTACTAGCTTCAGGCCGAGCGTTCTACCCAGTTTTCAAGATCTTCTCCACTTTGGTATCTATCTCTGTACCCCATGACACACTGTGGCAGTAAAATCTCCCATGACCAACTTTACTGGTTCGGAACAAAAATAAATACATTGTTTGGGGGTTTGTACATGGATGTTACTGTATGAGATTGTGTTTCTACGGTCAGTATTTCTCTGTCGTTGTCTTCAGTTAAGTTTACGGACGAGATATTCAGCCCTGGTGTAGGAAACATTGAACTGCCATATTGCGCACTGGGTCGGTCAATGATTAAGGTCATTCCGCTCATCTATGGCCTTTTGTCATTAGGGCCTCTATGAGTTTCCTGTATGAGCAGAAGGTCACATTATTGTTCTTATATTGGATAATAGTATTTCTTTCTCTAATGATATTCCTTCAGTATTTATAGAAGCTATTGTAGGAGCTGGCTTTGGAAAAAGCCTTTTTGATTTATAATCACAACTTTTGTTCTTTGGGGGAAAGTAATAATTCCAAAACAGACAGGACATGACAGCAACGATGTTACGTGTAAGTAAAACACCTAATGATATATTATAAATTTTCAAATCATAGTTACAAAACCATTATATTAAGACCATCGCGCCGGCCGCGGTGGTCTAGCGGTTCAGGCCCTCAGTCCGGAACCGCGGGACTGCTACGGTCGCAGGTTCGAATCCTGCCTCGGGCATGGATGTGTGTGATGTCCTTAGGTTAGTTAGGTTTAAGTAGTTCTAAGTTCTAGGGGACTGATGACCACAGATGTTAAGTCCCATAGTGCTCAGAGCCATTTTTGAAGACCATCGCTTATCTATGTATTTACAGAGCACCTGACGATAGCAGTTGGCCGAAATGGTTTCATTGTGACTGAGATAAAATATGAACAACTTACATAGCAGTGTATCTGAATATTTTTCATAAATAAGATCTTGTAATCAAGTGTAATGTTCTGGTGGCGGAAGGATCTGCCGTTGGGATTAATCCCAGCGTCGCCCAGGGTACGTCAGATCGCTGATAATGATGTCGTGTCGGCCTATTTCTTTGTGTTGCGATCTTCCTTGTACCCCATGTTTTAAATACTAATTATCCTAATGAAATTAGGCCTAAAACCTATTGTTGTCATTAGTATAATTTTTCTACATTGTTATGTTGTATTACTGTATGTTGCTCGCTTGTCATCTGAAGTTAAATGATGTTACTGAGAGCCTGTTGGCCGGTTGCCAAATCACTTTACCTATGAACGTGATTTTACTGGTACTGGTTTGTCGTCTGAGGTATCTACATTCTTACAGCTACATCTCGTTTCTCCAACGGTTTCTCTATGTGTGGGACATATTTCCTATAGACTGGCATGCCTTTGGGGCTTTGTATCTCTTCTCTAATCATTCCTGCTTTACCACTTTGCACCCTCTGATAATCTCATTTTTTAAGTGTCTGTATTTCCTTCTACCTGCTTCAATTGCTTCCTTGTTGTATTATCTCTTTTCGTCAATTAGGTATAATATCTTGTGTATAATCAAAGAATTTATACTGGGCCTTGTCTTTTGGACTAGTTTTTTCCTTCTGCTTTCACAACTTCGTCCTTCGAAGGTATTCATTAATCGTCTATTGTTATTTCTTTTCCATGTTTCAGACTGTCGAATGTTTCTTTCGAAACTCTCGACAGTCTTTGACTGTTTCAATTTACCCTGATCCCAATATAATTAATTTCCTATCTTTGGAATCATGCAAAAAAGAAAATCTAAATGAACTATATATCTAATTTCCAGCAAATGTTTCACAAAGTTCGTCACCGAAGGCAAAACCCTGGAAAGAAAATCGCCCGGAAGATCCAGTAAGATCAGTGGAAAGATTCAGTTGGTGATGAACATCAAACATAATTCATTAGAATGACGACATTTTAGAAAAAGGAAACTGAATTTAAAATAGGTCTACCCAAAAACAAACAACAATTTAGTAGGGGCAACATACCCTCGCGCAAAGGATACATATCCTCCCAACGTTGTGCAGCCATTGGCGCTCGGAAGCAGTCGCCCTGCTGCATAAACACCAATACTGTACGCGACTGGAAGGCGCCGCAGACGACAGTTACGCCAGAGGAATGCCAGGAGAAAGTGAATGCTCATCGACTTTCTCCACTGAAGCTACCCATGACCCACCTTGTGTGTTCGGTACGACCTGATCAGCGCCACGCAAGAAAGAGGAAGCAATAACGTGAATACGACATACGTGTTGCCTGGAGTTCAGGGAAACAGCTGTATCCTGCATGCGAGTTCAGGAATTTCCCCCGCCGGTATACCTGCTACTTCTTTTCTTATGTATAGAGGAAAGTATTACAGTTTGCAGTCTCTATGTTATATATTAACCCTCTAGTGAAGGTAATGTCCTATAACTACAGTTACGCGAGCGATACATGAAAACTTTGCGATTAGGCCACGGAAGAGTATGTTTTCAATCGAGAAATATATTTATTTCCTACGTCGCATCTTTTTAGACCACTTAACTGTATCTAACGTTTTACCAGTAAGGTTTTTTCCTTCTCTGAAGGACTCAAGGATTCTCATATACGACTGGCCTATTTTCTTCATTGGAACCCAGAAGAAAATTGTAGTTCAGCTTTAGGCATGGGAAGAGGTGGTAGTCATAGAACCCCAAAGTATAGTGAATAGGGGGCATGATGCAACAATTCTTACTGCAAATCCTATAGCTCACTCCTTTGGCGGGAGGAGCAGTCTCTTAATTGCTCTTTTATAATCAAGGGTCCTTTTCATGTACGTTTTCACCCAGTATATTCGGAAGTATTGCATGATGTTCGCCAGTCATAGTTCACTCGTTTAAAAAAAATCAATTAGAAGAATCGCTTTTCATCCTAGACAACGCTGGCCTTAATTTTTCCGGCCGTTGTTATTGAGTTTAATACTCTGGTGGAAAGCTACCGGCTTCTAAACACTGCCTTGGCCGGTGCTTTGTTTCTGGAAAGAAGTGTTGGACAATCTCTCATCCACAGTAACAATAGCTGCAAAAAACCCTGGTGCATTCTTTTAAAAAGGTGCAAACATAACTGAGAAATTCTTTTCGCATTTACTTTTGGCCAAAACTCCACAAATGCGACACGTATCTCACACTAAACAGAGTCTATGTCAGTTTTTCTTGCAAAATGTCTAATACTCTTTCGTTTGATATACCCATGGCCTCAGATGTTCACCTTTCATTGCAGAGATGCTCAGAGGCTACTGTCGAGGGATCTATACATCTGCTGTTATTAGAATAGTAGGCATGTACACAGTCATATTGATCTGACATGTGAAAGGTTATTTTCTTTGAATATTCACAGATTACTGTAACACTTACACGTAAGTGTAGGCAGTAGGAACATCAAAATCAGACAGTACAAACAGTAAAACGAACCAAAATCAAACAATTCAATCAGTTACGCGCACAGCTGCTGCTGTCCCTGGGCTCTCTGGACTAGGACTGTTGATATTTTTAAAAATATCGGAAATCTGATATGTCGATATTTAAAAAATATCATTACCGTCCATCCAAATATCGAAGACAGTATCTGTATACAGATATATCGACGTACCGGCCTATAAAAATGTCAGTTGTACATTTTAAATATACTCCCTGTTTTAGAGCTGTAGATTTAATATTGATTTATTATTAGATATTCTGCACCTCAACAAGTTACCAGTCTGCTTATCCCCCTTAGAGCAAAAACTGAAAGGAAAACGATGTACGTTCATGCTTGGCGATAACCACTTTGCTAAGAATGGTAACTGCATCTAAGTGGCACAATAAAAGGTAACTGATGGGTCCGTCGTTCGGTTTCGTCACGTATTCGATTTTTCTGGAACACTTCATTCGACAGTTTTTTTTCCGTTGCTGAAAACGTGAGCGACCAAGCAGATGTAATGTCAAAACTGCATGGTAAAGTTAAACGTTGCAGTTTCTATTGGTAGCACCGAGAGCTGATTACGTCAGCATTCCGCCTCACTTGTCTCTGCCCTCTTCGAAGACCAGTCTTGTCATTTTCAGCAACTGTTTGCTCTAAGAGGGATAAGCAGGCTGCTAGCTTATTGTTGTACAGAATATCTAATAAGAAATCAATACTTAAATACACAGCTTTAAAACCGGCAGTAATTTACATTGTGCAGCCGATATTGTTATAGGCCGGTATATCGACATTATTCCGTCGATATGCTGGCATGTTAATACCTTTTTACTTACATCTATGGCCGACAATGACTTTGTTTAAACACTTATACTGTTTTTAACGCAACTGGTGTACTGGTTCTTCACATCGGAAATCTTGTTATTCCGTTCACACCGCCACCCCCCAGTGCAACACGACTTCTTCTTTGTGCCACCTATACTTTCTTCACACAGTCAAAGAGAGAGACTGGACGTGATGAAAGTTCAAAAAGCAGTAAGACTCCTTCACATAGCGAAAGTAAAATTACGTTCTACTACAATTTCAAAAGAACGGTTTCAAATATTTACCGAAAACTGCGAAAAATACACTACTGGCCATTAAAATTGCTACACCACGAAGTTGACGTGCTACAGACGCTAAATTTAACCGACAGGAAGGAGATGCTGTGATATGCAAATGATTAGCTTTCTAGAGCATTCACACAAGGTTGGCGCCGGTGGCGACACCTACAACGTGCTAATATGAGGAAAGTTTCCAACCGATTTCTCATACACAAACAGCAGTTGACCGGCGTTGCCTGGTGAAACGTTGTTGTGATGCCTCGTGTAAGGAGGAGAAATGCGTACCATCACGTTTCCGACTTTGATAAAGGTCGGATTGTAGCCCATCGCGATAGCAGTTTATCATATGGCGACATTGCTGCTCGCGTTGCTCGAGATCCAGTGACTGTTGGCAGAATATGGAATCGGTAGGTTCAGGATGGTAATACGGAAAGCCCTGCTGGATCCCAAAGGCCTCGTATCACTAGCAGTCGAGATGACAGGCATCTTATCCGCATGGCTGTAATGGATCGTGCAGTCACGCCTCGATCCTTGAGTCAACAGATGGGGACATTTGCAAGACAACAACCATCTGCACGAACAGTTCGACGACGTTTGCAGCAGCATGGACTATCAGCTCGGAGACCATGGCTGCGGTTACCCTTGACGCTGCACGACAAACAGGAGCGCTTGCGATGGTGTACTCAACGTCGAACCTGGGTGCACGAATGGCAAAACGTCATTTTTTCGGATGAATCCAGGTTCTGTTTACAGCATCATGATGGTCGCGTCCGTGTTTGGCGACATCGCGGTGAACGCACATTGGAAGCGGGTATTAATCATCGCCATCCTGGAATGATGGTATGGGGTGCCATTGGTTACACGTCTCGGTCACCTCTTGTTGCCGTCGCCGGCCGGTGTGGCCGAGCGGTTCTAGGCGCTTCAGTCTGGAACCGCGCGACCGCTACGGTCACAGGTTCGAATCCTGCCCCGCGCATGGATGTGTGTGATGTCCTTAGGTTAGTTAGGTTTAAGTAGTTCTAAGTTCTAGGGGACTAATGACCTCTGATGTTAAGTCCCATAGTGCTCAGAGCCATTTGAACCAACGCCTTGTTCGTATTGACGGCACTTTGAACAGTGGACGTTACATTTCAGATGTGTTACGACCCGTGGCTCTACCCTTCATTCGATCCCTGCGAAATCCTACATTTCAGCAGGATAATGCACGACCGCATGTTGCAGGTCCTGTGCGGGCCTTTCTGGATACAGAAAATGTTCGACTGCTTCCCTGGCCAGCACATTCTCCAGATTCCTCACCAATTGAAAACGTCTGGTCAATGGTGGCCAAGCAACTGGCACGTCACAATACGCCAGTAACTACTAACTGTGGTATCGTGTTGAAGCTGCATGGGCAGCTGTACCTGTACGCACGTTCCAAGCTCTGTTTGACTCAATGCCCAGGCATATTAAGGTCGTTATTACGGCCAGAGGTGGTTGTTCTGCGTACTGATTTCACAGGATCTATGCACCCAAATTGCGTGAAAATATAATCACATGTCAGTTCTAGTATAATATATTTGTCCAATGAATACCCGTTTATCATCTGCATTTCTTCTTGGTGTAGCAGTTTTAATGGCCAGTGGTGTATATTATAAAATAAAAATATCGGTAGTCTGATTGCCTTTTAATATCTATCTATCGAGGAAAAACAGTATAGCCGATATACAGGGTGTTTCCGTAAGAATGTGCAAAATATAACAGGACATAGAGAATGCTCCACTGAACAATTTGAGATAGGGAAGGTGGTGTCGGAGAAGCCAGCTTAAGGAGATATGGAAGTAAACTTGTCTACTGCTTTGTCTAGCATTACCGTTTTCCAGCTTATTTATAACTAATGTGCGTACAAATTTCCACGTACTGTGCTGTTTGTTTACATGTACATTCTTTATTTCCTGCAAGGAAACAAGGACGACGAGACTGATTACCAGGAAGTCGTGATGCAGATTTTGTTTACTTTGTCCATAAGGTGGCTCTGTTGTATGGTATTTAAATTGTCCCGTGACAGAACGTGCTATGAATCAACGCAGACCCATTCATTACTCCGTGCTACTCAGAGACGTGCAGTGGAATACAATGGAGCACTACTGGTGCAGTATTTCCTGGTCTTTGGATTGGAAGGGGAGGTCCTAGTCCATGTCCTGCAACGTTAACTGATCTGAATCTCCTTGATTATTTCCTATGGGGATATCTAAAGTCACTTGTGTATGAGACCCCAATGGATACGGAGATGGAATTATTGCTAGAATTGTAACAGCCTGTGATGTCATTTGAAACACACAATGAATATTTGTGAGGGTGCGTCAGAATCTTGTTCGCCGATGTCATACTTGCATTGAGGTTGATGGCCGTCAGTTACAGCACGATTTGTGAGATATAGTACGAATGGTACGTTCATTGCGTTAGTGATGGTATTTACAGTTAACTAATGAAAATAAAAACGTATCCAGTAATGTGATTTTATTCCTATTACCTCCTTAAGCTGGCTTCTCCGACCCCACATTCCGCAACTCAAATTGTTCAGGGAAGCATCCTCTATTTCCTGTTAAATTTTTGCACGCTCTTAGGGAAACACCCTTCAAATCGATATCTTGGAAAAAATATAGATATATCGATATTTTATCAACAGACCTACTGTAGATTCGTTTTGATCCTTCCGTCAGGTGCTCTAGACCTGTGTACGCGCCCCCCCTTGCCGCCGCCTTTGTGCTCACGACGTGTTAAGTGCCACTCGGGTCTCTGTGTGCTCCGGACGCGTTAATGGACGAGTGACTCAGCAGCCAGGTACAGCGGCCAAGTAGCCGGATTTCCGCCCTGAGTGCTCAGCAGCTTCCCATCGCTCGGCCTGTGTGCATCTGCTGCCGTGGTCTTGCTGTTTACGTCTTAATTTTTGACTCAGAAAATGGCACACCATTGTGGCTGTGAGGAGGAGGAAGTGATGAAGATGGTGAAAGGTAATTATACCTGGTACTTGGCGTCACGATGTAAATGAAACAGAAGGTCAGACACCTCCATATGAAAACCATTGCAGTAGTTTTGCTGGAGAGACCATTTGCAGATTGATATGTACCTGTAATACATTCCGTAGGTTGTACATAAAATAAGATATCGATGGAAACTGAAATGACTAAACATTTAAGCCGGCCGTTGTGGACGAGCGGTTCTAGGCGCTTCAGTCCGGAACCGCGCTGCTGCTACGGCCGCAGGTTCGAATCCTGCCTCAGGCATGGATGTGTGTGTTGTCCTTAGGTTAGTTAGGTTTAAGTAGTTCTAAGTTCTAGGGGACTGATGACTTCAGATGTTAAGTCCCAAAGTGCTCAGAGCCATTTGAACCATTGGACTAAACATTTAGTTTGAATACTTTACGGGAATGTAACCAGGTGACGTCGTCGACAACCGCCGATATTTCGAGAGGAGCACACCCTGCCATTTTCAAAGCACAACTGCAGGAAGTAAGACTGTGCAAGCGAATTTAATACCTCGGTTTTCAGAGAAACTTCGGAAAGATAACACTCACACACATAGTAAACATTAGCGCCATCAAAAACCAAAGATGACCGACGTCAGAAGTTATCAGTAGTGAAATTAATAATCAACAGATAAGGTAGCATAAACTCTGTCCCTCTGTCTTGCGACAGGCGAGACAGCAGGATTCCATGCAGAACTTAAACAAAAGCGTCCATCTCTATTTATAAGCATACTTGCTCATTTAATTTCAACAGCTTTCTTAATAACACTATCCCAACAGCTGTAAGTGAATGCTAGAATCTCAGTGTTGTTTATATTCCATAGGATGACCGGTGCCTAGACAATAATCTACAATGGCGGATTTGCTGAGCTGTTGTAACCGCGTGTGCTGCTTATGCTCAGAACACCGGTCCTCCACTGTCCTGATAGTCTGACCGATATAGAAGGCGCCACTGCTGCAAGGAATTAGGTAGAAAAACACTTACCCAAACCGAGATCATCCTTTACGGAACCTAAAGGACTCTGATCTTAGATGGTGGTCGCAAACCACACTTCAAATCGTAATTACGCAACATACGACTACTCCTGTTAGCAATAGTCAATGCGTAAGGTAAAAAGGCCATAGATTTTCGTGCGTTATCGGTGTTACCATCATTCACTCGGTGCACAGTTGGTCGACAGTGAAACGCACGTCTGATCTGTCTTTCACTATAACGATTTCCAAAAGGTGACTTTGAGACGGGCTAACTCAGCTGACAAAATCTCAGGGTCCGAGATGACGTGGACTCTATGAACCAACGTAAGAAGTTCCTCTTCACGTTGAGCTGGATGGTAACAACTATCAGTCTGCAGATACAGAGTGTCCGAAAAGTCTTTCCCTGATTACATAAATTGATAACTCAGGCTAGAAGTAAGATACAAATATGAGACTTGTGTCGAATCGTTTACAACTATCAAAGTTTTTTTTCTGTTTTAGGTTCGCAGTACCTAAGTAGTGGATGAGGTGCAGTGCCCAAGAAGCCATGTTAACCAATCAGGAGAAGGCACAGTGTGTCCTGTGGTACCATGAGACAGGATCACCAACCACAGTGTAGAGACACTTCCAGACAACATTTGGAAGGAATCCACCTGATGTCAAGAGCATTAAAGCCTGGTATGAGAAGTTCAAGAACACAGGATCGGTTGCTGACCTTCCGAGGTCTGGTCGACCAAGAACATCAGCGGACAGGGTGGAAGCTGTAAGGCAGTCTTTTCTGCGAAATCCGAAGAAATCGGTGCGCAGGGCCTCACGTGAATTACAGATACCAAAAAGCTCTCTCCATGATATTCTACACAAACGTTTTTGTTTCCTGCATACAAAGTGCAAATCGTTCAGGCCTTGTTGCCCAATGACAGTACACGTCGATATGACTTTGCGGTCGAAATCCTATCACGTATTGAGGACGATGATGGTTGTCTCAGACGAATTGCCTTTTCCGACGAAGCGACCTTTTTTGTCAGTGGAGTAGTGAATCGCCATAATGTGGGCATTTGTGGTCCACAACCCCCTGGCGAGGTCATGGAGTGCACCAGAGGCAGTCTAAACGTGAATGTTTGGTGCGCGCTGTTGCACGATCGAATTATCGGGCCGTACTTCTTCGCTGAGGCTATCATCACTTCTGCAGTGTATCTGGACATGTTGCAACTGTATGCTGTTCCTCAGCTGCTTCAGTATCACCCCGATGTCTTGTTTCAGCAAGACGGTGCACCGTCTCATTGGGGTTTGGATGTCCGTGCCTATCTCGATATGACTTTTCCTGGGCGATGGATTGGTCGTGATGGGCCAATGGTTTGGCCTCCACGCTCTCCTGACATAACCCCATTAGACTTCTTTTCATGGGGCTATGTCAAGGACGAGGTCTACCGAACACGTGTGCCAGATCTTGAAACCCTACGTCAACGGATAACCACAGTCGTTGAATGGATCCCTCCAGTGATGTTGGCTAATGTGTGGACGGAAATTGAATATCGCCTAGATGTGCTACGTGCTACCAAGGGTGCTCATGTGGAAGTTTACTGATGTGGGAAAAAATTTTGATAGTTTGTAAACAATTAGACACCAGTTTCATATTTGTATCTTACTTCTAGCCTCAACTCAGGCAATTTATGTAATCAGGGAAAGACTTTTCGGACACACTGTACAACGCAATGTGAGAAGGCTTCCTATAAACGGCATGTCACAACGTACCATCCACCTTCTTCATGAACAACACGTCAAGGAAGGGGAGGTAGCCACTCTTCGGTACCTCTATTATGAAATAAATATTTGAGTGGATATAATTCAGGTGTTCTAAAAAGTTCTTGAAATTTTCACTACTATGGGACCAAAGAACGAAATAATTGTCTACATGTCAGTAAAAACACGCAAGTTTCATAGCCGCTTCCCAACGGAAATTAGGAAATTTGTGGTAAATTCCTATGGGACCAAACTCCTGAGGTCATCGGCCCCTAGGCTTACACACTACTTAACATAACTTAAACTAGCTTACGCTAAGAATAACACACAAACCCATCCCTGAGCGAGGACTCGAACCTCCGATGAGGTGAGCCGCGCGAACGGTGGCAAGTCGTCTAGATCACGCGGCTACCCCGTCCGGCCTTCACATCGGAATTCCCTCTGCCTGGTCGTAAAACTGGTAATTGAATAAAATGTAAGTGGATCTCAGCACAAGTCGAAATAGGTTCGATAATTTAGCACTCAATTATTTAAACTCTGTCAACCGTAACGGATCAGACAGAGGAACAGAAGTGAAGAGAGAGACAACCTCAAAAGTTACTACAATATCAGAGTCAGTCAAACGCATTCCTTGTAATCGACGTAAGAAATCCGCCGAGCTCTTAATGTGGTGCTCACATTGACCTACTATAGGGCGCAACGAAGTAGCAAGATGTTTTGCTACACGTTGTGTCGGAGGATGGTGTTACTCACAATTCGACGAAGACGAACTCCTACCTTGTGGAACTTACGGGGCCATATAACGTGAGGCGAACAGCACAATAACATTTAAGACTCTTGATAGTCTCTTGCCATAAAGAACTTTTCTTCAGGAGGCCGTTAGTCTTTCTCTCAACACTTTTGGTGGGGTCAGCACTCATCCTTCGATACGCAGAATCAGACAGCAAACAAAGCGTCTTTTGAACGTAATCCTGCTTGTCCAAAACAACAGTAGAATTGTCCGCGGGTAAAATAACAGTATGGTTCAACTCCAAGTGAACGTGCTGGTCTTGGTTAGACGTGCCCCAGTCAACACACGACATGCCTCCCCCCCCCCCCCCCCCGCCCCCCAGCCCCTGCTTACTCTGCAACAGCACGTAGTTTAAAAACAGCCGGTTCAACAGAACTAATAAAATCAACCACTGGCAAACGCTTGGAAGTCGGTGCAAAATTTAACCTTTTCCTAGCACGGATAAAGCTGCCTCATCCTTTGCATTGACTCCACCTTGAAAGGGCAGTGACAGTGTCACCATGGAACAGAACAAAATAATGAAATATTACTACTGTCAATTTAAAAACAAAAATCACATGCAACGAAACACGGACAGTAGGTTGCTGCAATGTGGCCTGTTGTCGTGGTTCATTCCCTCAAATTTGTTCTTCATTTTCAGGCATTGTTAGCGCAAATTGGGAAAACGACCATGATTTTCTGGGTTCTTGAAAACTTAATCCTTCCAACTGTGATTAGTTTCAAATTTTCTGAAAGAAAATTGAATGTGATCCACTTTTGTAATTTTTACGAAAATCAAGTTTGAACTGAAGTTGTAGAAATTTCGAAAGCAGTACTTGAATGCTATTTTATACTGGAGGACATAATGTTGCAAAATTTGATCTTCTCCTAGCACATATTAAGCTGCCTCGTAGTTTATCACGCCTTTAGGCAACCAGATATAGTAAGCAAAGTTAAAACCTAATTCGCAGTGCGGTTTTCCCGGCTACTTTGCGTAAATTTATTGAGCATTCTTAGACCATGTTGGAAATTAAACCCACTGTTTGAGGGGGGGGAGGGGGGCATAAAACACGTTGTTTCGAGTGAAATTGGTTTTGAAGCTGTAACAGAAATTAATATTTGTAAAAGAAGTATCGAATATATCCTATTTTTACCTTTTGATAAAAATCATCAGCCGGCCGGTGTGGCCGAGCGGTTCTAGGCGCTTCCGTCTGGAACCGCGCGATCGCTACCGTCGCAGGTTCGAATCCTGCCTCGGACATTGATGTGTGTGTGATGTCCTTAGGTTAGTTAGGTATAAGCAGTTCTAAGTTCTAGGGGACTGATGACCTCAGCTGTTAAGTCCCATAGTGCTCAGAGCCATTTGAACCAAAAATCATCATCTTTACGATTAAGTTGTAGATAATTGGAAAATATTGGATGAATGAAATTTTGTATTCCACGTTTTTGTGTTGCCGAGCTACTGCGTATTAAGTTTCATGTTCTCCATGCGTTTACCCTACGAGATACAAGAAGCCTAATTTAAATTTTTTTTCGTGCTGCGGTTTTCGCCCCCAAATTTGATTCAAATTTTCTAGCACTGTTAGTGTTTATTTTGTTTTGCGGTGCAAACGATTGTCTTTCTAATGACCCAGTTTGGAGAGTTTTATAGAACACAGTTTTTTGCAAAATCAGATTGAAAATTCTGAATTGTTTACCTTTCTACAAAATCTTCAACTTTGCATTTAATTCGTTCATTAGTTCGTTATTGGAAAGTAGTAGTTTCATTAAACTTTATATTTGAGAACCTTGTGTTGTTACGTTACAAATGCTAAGTTTCACGTTCGTCATACCTTTAGTCCTTCTGGTATAAGGAAGCCAAACGTTGAAATTTTTCTCGTGATTTTGCCCTACATTTTCTGGCTGAATATCGCTCGTAAAATTCTTTTCATTATTATTGTTAAGATAACGCATAATGCTGTACAAGATGAGTCAATTTCATTTCTTTCAACAAAATAACAGCTCAAAGTCGCCAGAAACTCACTCATAGTTGCGCATGGAGGCAGACAAGAACCCGAGACACAAACCAATAAGGAATTTGTCAACCAATGGTCACGAAAGCCTTAACAATTTTGTAAAAACTAAATTAATTGTTCAAGGAAAATTTACACAATGGATTTTTGTGCGAATTTCCAAATGAAGAGTTGGAAATGGACAAAGGAAGTACCAAATTGAGCAAAGTGAGGTCAATTTTTGCTGAAAAAGGGCTTAATATTTAAAATTAATCAGAGCAATTAAGAAAAACTTAATTACTGATCTGAGGGAAAATTGAAATGTTTCACGAACAGCTGTTGCTAGCTATGTAAATGAAGTATCAAAAAGTTAATTTTTTAACGGCCTAGCGACTTTGAGCATAAAAAGTTACACTGATCGCGTATTTAACTGTCAAAAAGGCTTCCTTCGAATCAAGTATTAAATTTAGAACATTTCGAGATGAGATGTTATGAAGACAAATTACCTGTCAAAAAAAAAAAGTTAATCTTTTCAAGGCCTAACTGTTTCTTGCATATTTAATTCTCAAGAAATTTTGAAAATAAAAGCAATATTGAAAGAAAAGCGGATAATTCTTATGTGAAATGATTTGTCTAAAAGTAATAAATAAAAGAGAGAAACATTTGGTATGCCTTTCAATGATCATCGAAAACAAGTACAGAAAATGGGGTGCCAATTGAGAATTTAAACTTATCCTGTAGTATTCTTTAAAATTATGAGCTTAACATTAAACTTTTCTCAATAGGCACCTCACCTACAATACGTGATTTTGAGTATGGTCAAAGGCGCGTCAAATATTTCTCTAACCTATTTCATTTCTGACTTCAAGACAAGTCATTTCACAAAACATTTAACTTTTTTTCATTTTTTTTTGGTTTCACAATGGGTGCCCAATTAATGGAAAGAGTCAACTGTATTCGAAATGAGGAAGGTGACGGCAGGACAACTGATTACGAAATGAGATTCCAAAACTAACGTACTAATGCTTCGATTTCGGCAGCAAAATAATTTAAAATAAACTGTGGACTGTTGGAAACAAAGAAAGCCTTTGTGAAGGAGGAGACGTATATTAACTTCTAATATAAGTATGTGTTAGGAAAACTTCCCTGAAACTATTCGTCTGTGGTGTAGCTTTGTATTGTATATAAGTCATATGTGGACAATACGCTGAAGAAACAAAAGGAAGAAAGATGGTTTGAATGGTGGCGATTTAGAAGGCTGCTGAAACTTTATGGCACAACTTGACTACAAGAAGGTATAGGTTGATAGAATAAATCCCAAGGAACCGAGGTATAGTTGATTGGTAATAGAGGGATGTATTTGTGGAAAAAATTGTAGACGGAGACGAAGTCTTGAACAGAGCCAGCATATTCAGGTGGGGGTATATTGCATCAGTTATGCAGGCATCAAAATATTTGCACAAAATGTACTACCGTAGAGAGATGCATCAAACCAGTCTTCGGACGGATGAATGCAATATAGTCCGGGACACATTTTTTATCTTCCTCAAAGTTTTATAACAGCTGCAGAGTGAAAGATTTATTCCAGAAACCAATCTTTGGACTGAAAATTACAATGCTAGCAACAAGTTTAGTGAACAGGATTTGCGAGAACAATGTTGCCTTATCCATGAAATTTCCGTTAATAACTATTTTATGTTAGGGTTATATTGACCTATAGCATTCCCAGTAGTGTGTCCCAGAATTAGATCTGTGTCTACTATAATGACTGCTTGTTAAGTGCTAAAAATGTCGATGGCGGTACTCTAGAATTTATCGCAACAGCTATTAGAATGAGTTTTCTTTTGCAGATGCTACGCACTTTACTAGAACTTTACCAACAAAATCATTCTTCTACTCTTTCTATTCGTCCGTTTCATACCACTCTTTATTATTAACTGCACGTGTTTTAGTAACTAATCTTATAATTGAATGGTAGCGGATTGTTTCCCTTTGGTATAAGCATTATCTTGCATGTATCCACATTTAAAGTAAAGTTTCCGTTCATTACACCAAGCGAAATTGTTGTGCAGCTCTTTATGCATTTCTTTACGATCATTTAGCGACGGTGTTTTCCTGCTGACAATAACATCTTCAGTGATTTTAAAAATGCCATATTACCACCTTAACTGCTGATGAAAAATGCTACGTTATTTATAGACAACCAGTTTCTGTCGTCTGATCGCCATCAGGTTCATAAAAGTATTCACAGCATCATGTTGGTTGAAATATAAGCGTTATCGTCAGATGACAAAACCATGAGTAAGATACTGTCGTCATATGGTAATATGAATTACGTTGTCACTCTATAGAAACTGTGCTAGGAGTTAAAGTCGATTAAGTTCTAACTTGAATGTTTACACTCCACAGCGCAGTTTTTATAGTATGACGACGTAATTCACATTACCATATAATGACAGTGTATTAGTCGTGGTTTTATCATCTGACGACAACGATTTTGTATTTCGCCTAACAAGATGCTGTGAATATTTTTATGAACTTGCTAAAGGTCAGACGACTGAAACTAGATGTAGTATACAAAATAAAGTATTTTACAAGCAGCTCAAGGCGGTACTATGACATTTTTCAGATATATAGGAGCTGGGGGTACAAAACGTGAAAATCTTCAGTGATGTTTCTGAATGTATCTCACAAAAAGTTTGTGTTTATTGAAATTGTTGACGTCCTATTACACTTCTTTGGATCACATTTCATGAGTTCGGTTGAACATTTCTATGTCTCAAATACGACACTACGTGCTGTTAGTCAAATATGAATATAGGAAATGCTTTAATCAAGGTGCATAGTTTGGTAATGAAGGATAGTAAGCGCCATTCCTGGCAAGAGAGATTGCCGTCATTTAATTTCTTCATTATGTGGTGAGGGGACGTGAGCTAAAAAAAAAAAAAAGTTTCAGATTTGGACGTCTCCAGACTGTTATTTGTTCCAAGCGTGAGTAACTTGAAGTTAAGATGAAAAATCCTCATTAGTACGATTATATGAAGTGTATTGTTGAATGAGGGCTTTCACTTTATATTTTCTTAAAATTCAATCGATTTTGGAAGAAAGACCGCGAGCGCACAGTTGGGTGCCACAGATTGTAGTCATTCTCTATCAGCTCCTAGGAAGTTCACCTTTGGCTTGTACTGCTATGCCTTACAGATTTTGTGTCTTACCCACGAACACTTTCTTCAGATAGGCGAGTTCCTCTAGCAGATGAATATTGACAACAATAGCGTGTACTCCACGCACAATTTTCTCGAAGATAACGTTCATCCTCGAAGGGGGATGACAATTTTCAGCTTGCAGGTGCAAATCCGTGAGTGTAAATTTTCAGTAGACACCATACCTCAGGGAGCCGTCGGTTTTGCAGTGAATCCTGATTCAAAATCGTTTATGGAAAAGAGATGGTCGAAGATGTAATGTGTAGTATTTTTAGCCTCATGAGGCCACACTGCAGAAGTATCATCCAGATACCTCACACAACTTGTGTAGTACAGTGTCTTCTACTCAAAATCTACCGTTAACACGTTGGGAACGAGGTATGACAAGGGGCTACCCAAAGCGATGCCGTCAATTTCTTCGTAAAATTCGTTATTAAATGAAAAATTACCTTAAAGTGAGTGAGTGCAGAAACAAGTCTGCAGTTTTTTTTATTAAAATGTGTTTCAAACAAAGTTATCATCTATGGAGGGGGAACTTCGGTGAGAAGTGATATTATATCAAAATTGACGAATACGTCTGAGCTGTTAAGCTTAAAAGTTTTCAGAATGTCGATAAATTAAAGTGAGCTGCGGACATGGTCCTACATTGTCCTACAAGAGGTCTCAAAAGCGAGGCTAAATGTTTATCGCCGTAAAACGTCGAAGTAATAATGATTACTACTACCTGCAAGGGCGCCAACGTTCTTGTGGAGAACTAGTTGTTCGCAAGTGTAGAAGGATTAATCCTAAAACGGTGTTAGGCAGCGTTCGTAGGTGAATGATATCTTTACTGAAGTCGAGGGATAATGCTTTGATCTTATGTAGTACCCTTTGCCTCACTTTCGAAATAAAAAAGTCGTTCGATCACTCGTAGTTTGCAGGGTCTTACAGGAAACAGAACTTATGATGAAATTCACCACAGATACCCTTAGAAGGTCCAATCAATCTTGTGGACGTACTAGTGAACGTGACGGATTTGGATTTAATACATCCCATTGAATGGCTGGTGTCTGTTCTTTTGGACATGTCTGAAATCCCCAGCTGTGTAAAATGGAAGGGGGAAAAAGGAAAGGAAATGTTAGGAACTAATAATATCAGTTGCGTCGGGACTTTACACAGAATCAGCGGCGATAAGTGAAAATGTATGCCACACCGGGACTAGAACTGGAATCGTCTGCTTATGAGACAGTTGCATTAACCACAGCGCAACCGAGACATAGCATTTATCGCAAATGCGCGGACTATATCGACACGCTCCCCGTCCGAGTCACACCCCACCTGGCGCCGCCTGTCCACAATCCCCGCCCATAGCTTCCATGCTCGCTATTTTTAGATTCCTGCTGGAGGTCGAACATAAACGTGCATCCGCACTAGAGGTCGTGAATTCATTGACCATCAAGACGAATCTGTTATATCAATGTGTCGTGTCTGTTCTTTTGGACATTATTCTGCATTAAGTCCCAATGCAGCTGCTATCATTAGTTCCTTCCTTTCCTTTCCTTTCCTTTCTCCCTCCTCCACCTCCAATTTACATAACAGTCCATTTTTCCCATATTCGATGCTAGGTGGCCTTCTTATAATACGGAAGGCTCCATGACGAAAGCAACTCATATTTTGTGGAGGCAGGAAAACAACAACATTACATCAATAATTTTTAGACTTACAATACAAATCTGATACTCCAAGATCACTTGCGGCAAGACCATATACAGAGAGTTGTGTGAACATACATTCATTTTGCGCTGAGACCTCTTTTATACAGCTAACATTGGCATTCTTGAATGAGATTTTCACCCTGCAGCGGAGTGTGCGCCGATACGAAACTTACTGGCAGATTAAAACTGTGTGCTGGACCGAGACTCGAACTCGGGACCTTTGTCTTTCGCGGGCAAGTGCTTCTGTGAGAAGAAGGTAAGAAACGAAGTAATGGCAGAATTGAAGCTGTGAAGATGGATCGTGAGTCGCGCTTGGGTGGCTCAAGTGGTAGAGCACTTTCCCGCAAAAGGCACAAAGTTTTTATCTGCCAGGAAGTTTCATATCAGCGCACGCTCTGCTGCAGTGTGAAGATCTCGTTCTGGAAACATCCCTCAGGCTGTGGCCAAGCCATGTCTCCTCAATATCCTTGCTTCCACGAGTACTGGTTTGTAAGTGTCACAGAAGAACTTCTGTGAAGTTTGGAAGGTAGGAGACGAGGCACTGGCAGAATTGAAGCTGTGAGGACGGGTCGCAAATCGTGCTTGGGTAGCTCATTTGGTAGAACACTTGCCCGGCAGAGGTCCCGAGTTCGAGTCTCGGTCCGGCACACAGTTTTGATCTTCCAGGGAGTTTCTTTCATCCTCGGCTGTTTCCAAAAGATGTACTACGACCATTGAGAATGAAGTAGGAACATACAAGAAAGTTTATTTACCTGGATGAGTATTATGAATATTCTTCACCAGCTTACTCAGGAAACAGCTGAATGGAAGAAGAGCATATATGGAGCTTTCAAAAGGTTTCTGTTCGTAAAGGCCACACTAACCCTTCCCTACATGTCGGTGGTTATATACTCACATCGGAAACTTTTTGATCGCCCCTTATATGTGTCCTCTTCTAGGCAATTTCATTTCTTTACTTGGGTTTTGTGTTTCATGTGGTGGCCTTACCGTCGGTTCATATACAGTAAAGCTTTTAGTTCGTTGTTATGTTGCCTTTTGTTTAGTTCCCGTGTATTTCTATAGTGAAAAGTTCTAAGTCAAAAACAATTTTTTTTAACTGTAGTAAACGGATTGATTTCCCGTATTTTCTACGCAACTAGCATAGTTCGTGGAAACAACCGGATCAAGTTCCAAAACGTGACAGGAAAATGTGTTTTACTTCTCTTCACGACTGTACGATAAATTTCGGCTAACCTACAATTATGTAAGCTACTGCTTTCCAGAGTAAACTTTAGTACAAAGCTTCATTATAAAGGATTCAGTAGAGGCCGAAAGGTTAGTCAATTATTTGCTGTAAAAGTAATATTTAAAACATGGCATTACAACATTATGTTAGTAGTTATCACTTTGGGTTCGTTCAATTACTGAAATGAATGAAACGAATTTTTCACACCGTACTCGTTTCCAGTTTTTTTTTTATTTAAAGGGCATCACTGGCCTGAAATACGTATATATTTGTTTTTGCAGTACACTGAGGTGACAAAAGTCATGGGACACCTCCTACCATCGTGCTGGACCATCTTTTGCCCAACGCAGCTCAACAACTCGACGTGGCATGGACTCATCAAGTCGTTGGAAGTCCCCACCAGAAATGTTGAGCCTTGTTGCCTCTACAGCTCCTCATAATTGGGAAGGTGTTGCTGGTGCAGGATTTTGTGCACGAACTGACATCTCGATTATGTCCCATAAATTATCAATGGGATTCCTGTCGGGTGATCTGGATGACCAAATAATTCGCTCGTATTGCCCAGAATGTTTTTTCAAACCAGTAGCCAACAATTTCAGCCAGTGACACGGCGCATTGCCATCCATAAAAATTCCACTGTTGTTTGGGAACGTGAAGTCCATGAATGGTCGCAAATGATCTCAAAGTAGCCGAACATAACCAGAACCCTGTCCATTTCATGCAAACGCAGCCCATATCATTATGGAGCAATCACCAACTTCCTTAGTTCTCTGTTGACAGCTTGGATTCATGGCTTCATGAGGTCTGCGCCACAGTGGAAACCTTCCATAAGCTCTTACCAACTGAAATCGGGGCTCATCTGACCAAGCTACTGTTTTCCAGTCATCTAGGGTCCAACCGATGTGGTCACGACACCAGGAGAGGCGCTGGAGGTGATGTGCTGCTAGCAAATGCATTCGCCTCGGTCGTCTGCTGCCGTAGCCCATTAACGCCAAATTTCGCCACACTGTCCTAACGAATAGGTTCATCGTACGTCCCACACAGATTTCTGCAGTGTTTCTTGTTGGCAACTCCACACAAACGCCGCTGCCCTCTGT
This sequence comes from Schistocerca serialis cubense, assembly GCF_023864345.2. Taxonomy (NCBI): domain Eukaryota; kingdom Metazoa; phylum Arthropoda; class Insecta; order Orthoptera; family Acrididae; genus Schistocerca; species Schistocerca serialis. Next base: position 210,793,411 of record NC_064646.1, on the reverse strand, counting down.
CGTTAAGTGAAGGCCTTCGGCTACTGCGTTGTCCATGATGAGAGATAACAGTTGAAATTTGATATTCTCAACACAATCTTGGCACTGTGGATCTCGGAGTACTGAATTCCCTGACGATTTGCGGACAGAATGTCTCATGCGCGTAGCTCCAAGTACCATCCCGCGGTCAGAGTCTGTTAATACCCGTCGCGCGGCCTTAATCAAGTCGGAAACTTTTGCACGTGAATAACCTGAATACAAATGACAGCTAGACCAACGCACTGCCCTTTTATGCCTTGTGTACGTGATGCTACCGCCATCTGTATATGTGCATATATCTGTCTCATGACTTTTGTCACGTCAGTATATTTTGACTTGCGTGTTGGATGCTGTAAAAAAAAAAAATGGCTCTGAGCACTATGGGACTCAACTGCTGAGGTCATTAGTCCCCTAGAACTTAGAATTAGTTAAACCTAACTAACCTAAGGACATCACAAACACCCATGCCCGAGGCAGGAGTCGAACCTGCGACCGTAGCGGTCTTGCGGTTCCAGACTGCAGCGCCTTTAACCGCACGGCCACTTTGGCCGGCTGGATGTTGTACATTGAGGCTGTAAACACAGGTCTGGACTTTCCTTATACTTTTATGAGGTAATAATAAACTAGAAATTTAAACTATTATCAAGTCATTAATTAACAGAAAGTGACAAAACCGTTTATAGTCTCTATGTACAATGTAAAATATACAAAACGAAATAGTGTAAACACAAATACGTACATATTTCAGGCCAATGATAAATAGTAAAACTAAACGCGGAACACCTACGGTGAAAAAAATTCGTTTCATTAATTTGTAATTAGACGAACCCAAGGTGATAATTACACTACTGGCCATTAAAATTGCTACACCATGAAGATGACATGCTACAGACGCGCAACTTAACCGACAGTAAGAAGATGCTGTGATATGCAAAAGATTAGCTGTTCAGAGCATTCACACAAGGTTGGCGCCGGTGGCGACACCTACATTGTGCTGACATGAGGAAAGTAACCGATTTCTCATACACAAACAGCAGTTGACCGGCGTTGCCAGGTGAAACGTTGTTGTGATGCCTCGTGTAAGGAGGAGAAATGAGTACCATCATGTTTCCGACTTTGTTAAAGGTCGGATTGCAGCCCATCGCGATTGCGGTTTATCGTATCGCGACTTTGCTGCTCGCGTCGGTCGAGATCCAATGACTGTTAGCAGAATGTGGACTCGGTGGGTTCAGGATGGTAATACGGAACGCCGTGGTGGACCCCAACGGCCTCGTATCACTAGCAGTCGAGATGACAGGCATCTTATCCGCATGGCTGTAACGGATCGTGCAGCCACGTCTCGATCCATAAGTCAACAGATGGGACGTTTGCAAGACAACAACCATCTGCACGAACAGTTCGACAACGTTTGCAGCAGCATGGACTATCAGCTCGGAGACCATGGCTGCGGTTACCCTTGACTCTGCATCACAGACAGGAGCACCTGTGATGATGTACTCAACGATGAACATGGGTGCACGAATGGCAAAACGTCATTTTTTCGGATGAATCCAGGTTCTGTTTACAGCATCATGATGGCCGCATCCGTGTTTGGCGACATCGCGGTGAACGCACATTGGAAGCGTGTATTCGTCATTGCCATACTGGCGTACCACCCGGCGTGTTGGTATGGGGTGCCATTGGTTACACGTCTCGGTCACATCTTGTTCGCTTTGACGGCACTTTGAACAGTTGACGTTACATTTCAGATGTGTTACGACCCTTGGTTCTACCCTTCATTCGATCCCTACGAAACCCTACATTTCAGCAGGATAATGCACGACTGCATGTTGCAGGTCCTGTACGGGTCTTTCTGTATACAGAAAATGTTCGACTGCTGCCCTGGCCAGCACATTCTCCAGATCTCCCACCAACTGAATACGTCTGGTCAATGGTGGCCGAACAACTATCTCGTCACAATACGCCTGTCACTACTGTTGATGAACTGTGGAATCATGTTGAAGCTGCATGGGCAGCTGTACCTGTACATGCCATCCAAGCTCTGTTTGACTCAATGCCCAGGCGTATCAAGGCCGTTATTACGGCCAGAGGTGGTTGTTCTGGGTACTGATTTCTCAGGATCTATGCACCCAAATTGCGTGAAAATGTAACCACATGTCAGTTCTGGTATAATATATTCGTCCAATGAATACCCGTTTATCATCTGCATTTCTTCTTGGTGTAGCAATTTTAATGGCCAGTAGTGTATTAATATAATATTACACGCAACTGAAGACGACAGGACAACAAAAGTTAAAAATGTTATATATAGAAGAGTTCCATGGACCACGGCCATACAACCCGGAAGAATTCTCGGCAGCTGGAAGTATCATTATTACTAACACTAAAACTAAATACACACCCAACAAAGGCACTACGACCACAAGGATCGAGGTAGAGGCAACTCCTTTCAATTTACTTTCAGCGACACCTACCACAGGGTCACTCTTCACTTCAATATTCTCGAAAACAGCTGTGTCCCTCGTTCTCTGTGGAATTCCAGAGGAAATAACGGAAAATGAAAGAGGCAGGGTCAAGGGTGGAGTTGCCTCTGCTTCGATCCTTGGTGATTCTTGTGTTTTTCTTGGATGTGTTTTGAATTTTGGTATTAGTAATAATGATACTTTTAGTAACTGGTAGTACTGCTCCTACTGTTTCTGAGTTGGAGAGTTGATATTCCCGTAATGTGATTGCTTATCGCACTTTTCACAATGGTGGTGTGGCTAATAAACACTGTGGTAGGTGATATTAGACACGTGAAAGCTCATGACAAAGAATCTCACGGTTTTAGAAAGCATCGCTTGTGTAAAGCTCAGCTTGCTCTTTTCTCACATGATACACTGCGAAGTATGGGTGAAAGGCGACGACAGGCAGATTTACTATTTCTAGATTTCCAAGTTCCTATTTTTTATTTTTTATTTTTTTTGCCCCCTCTGAAGGAGGAGGGCGGGCTGTTTGAGGACATGCTGGCTTCCCTTTTCAGCCATAGGGTTCTTGCATTTTTATTTTTTGATACAATTTATTTTTAAGATGCATTTGATGCGTTACCCCACTGCAGATTGTTAACGAAGTAGGAGCAAGCGGAATAGGCTCCCAGATATCTGAGTGGCTGGAAGACTTCTTAAGTGATAGAACCCAGTGTATTGTCCTCGACGACGGGTCTTCATCAAAGACAATGCTACAGTGACGAAAGTGTCGAAGATGAATGACTGTAGGATGATACAAGATGAGTTAGACAAGATTTCTAGTTGCTGTGATGAATGTCAGCTGGCTCTAAATGTAGAAAAATGTAAGTTAATGCAGATGAGTAGGAAAAAGAAACCGTCAACTTCGGTTTATTGGGGGTCTGGTTCGTCGGTAAAGGACACCGCATATTGGGTGCTAGTGCGACATATTCTTGAGTACAGGCTGAGCGTTTGGGATCCGCACCAGGTCGGATTAAAGGTAGGCTCGAAGCAGTTCAGAGGCAGGCTCCTAGATTTGATACTGGTAGGTTCGAACAACATGCAAGTGCTACGGAGATGCTTCGGGAAATCAGATGGGAATTCCTAAAGGAAGGCGACGTCCTTATCGAGGAACACTGTCGAGAAAACTTAGAAAACAAGCATTTGAAGCTGACAGCAGAACGACCCTACCGATGCCAACACACATTTCGCGTAAGGATCACGAAGATAAGATGCGAGGAATCAGGGATCACACAGAAGCGCATAGATAGTCGTTTTTCCCTGCTCTGTCTCCGAGTGGAACTGGAAAGGAAACGACAACCACTAGTACGGGGGACGCTCCGTCACGCAACGTATTGTGGCCTGCGGAGAGTGTATGTAGACGTAGAATACAAGTAACTTACATCTGAAGAAGCCACAATGAAAGGAAGAAAATTACTTTTGAATACATTGTGGGAGTATACAGTGATCAGTGTTATTAAAAATATTTACTATCGAAAACAGTCTTGATCACAAATTATTTATTCCGGTGACCGGTTTCGACTACAACTGCGGTCATCTTCAGACCTATGAGTAAGAATCTACTTCTACCCACAGAATTTTTCTCTTATTACATTTTTGCTCTTCATGCAACAAAACTGCAGTATCAACAACTACGTTTTAATTTATTACTCCTTTACTACTAACTCTATTCCCAATAAATTTTGCAGACAGTATGCACATATACCACTGAACGTACCAGCAAACTTATATCCTTGTGCGACACATAGTTCGGTAGGTATGACGTTTTATACATTGGAATTCGATTCTTAAATAATCGGTGATGGCGGAGGGGATGGGGTGTTACTGTTTTGTATGTAACAGTTGCAACAGCACTGTACTTCTTACAGGTATTGTTTTCGATACACTCAACATGGAACTGGAATGATCAACAGCGAATTCCCCTCTCCAGCGACAGACGCATGAAGAGGCTATGTGCCTTAATCTGACTACGAGTTAGTTTGTAGAGTTTTATTCGACAGCGACGTATTTTTCTGTTATGGATGTAAAAGTATGATCATCACTAAACGGAAGCTCATTTAGTTCTAAAGCGCTTAAGGTAATCGCTCTGTTATCCACTTGAGCAATACTATCCTATTACCGGTCGATGTTTTCAACTTCACCAGTTAGATTTATCATGTACGTAAAGCTACGGTTTGACAGAATTGTTGAAAATAGCGAACACCCTCAACTACGGGTATATGCACACATGCACCCACATATGTATTAAATTCTACATTCTAAACCCATCGAGCTGAGGCAATTGTAATATAGTGGACTATTATTAAGAAGGAGTTAATTCCAATCGATATACATTAGTTCTAGTTTAGTTATTTCCTGAAATTGCTTATTCAGTTTATATGAAAGCCGAAACTGTTTTTTCGAGAAGGTCCCGGCCTGACACGACGGTATAGCGGTGCGTGTTGAAGCACCGCTTCGGGCTGGGGAGATGCGCCGGCCTCAGATCTATTTCTCTCAGAAGATTAACGAACAGGGTTGGAGTGTTGGTCAACCTGGAAGTGATTTTTAGGTGATTTCTCACAAACCAAAAGGAAAATAACGGGCTGGTACCCAAGAAACGCATCATTTACGCGATTCGCAACCATTTCGAAAACTTCCGCTCACTTCCACTACAGTGCACGCAGACGCTTGGGGTACACATATTCCGTCCCAGGGGGTAGCTCGGTGGCGACAGCAAGGGCATCTCGCTACCCCTTACCTTAACCATTCCAAATCCGTTACTAACAATGCAGACGCTAAGCCGATATGTGGCAAAGGTACAAATCAAAGAAAAATAACCAAATCAAGGCCAAGTCCTGCCCCTCTCCTTGTCAAAACTGCTGATGTAGTAACCAGCAAAATCCAAGTCCTGATTCTTCCTAAACAGCACGGTGAAGATGTAAACCAGTTCATGAGCAGGAATGATAGAAGAGCATTTTTTCTTTTGTGAAAGACGAGATTTATATTTCAGTGGAAGTGAGGCGCACACACTCTTAATTTGTGATGGGGTCTTCCAAATGTCACAAATAAAAAAAATTTCTTTATTTCTGTGTTTTAAAATTGAAAAAATGGAGGAATACGTATTAGTTCCCAAATATCCATTGCACTATATCTCAGAAAGGGTGAGAACTCAGCACCAGCTAATGGCTTCCTTTATTTCACACTTAGGGCTGCTTCCACAAAAATTATAAATTAAAGTCCCCTGACGCGTTGTTCTGTCTATATGTGAAGACTAATCTGAGGAACTACTCCAGGGATTTTCAGGTGGTTTTCACTAACAGACAGACTGATTCGCGAAGAAGGTTTGTATACATAATTTATAATTATAGTAATGATGAGTGTGTAATACACGGATGTATTCTTATCCGTTCCATATTTAATTGGCGTCTGGAGTGACATCTCGTGGCAGCGGTGGGCCCCCCTGCCAAGTTTTCCTGCCTGTGTGTGAAGGCTAATCTCAGTAACAAATGTAGGGATTTTGGGACGGTTTTCAGTAATAGATAGACTGGTTCACAAAAAAGGTTTGCGTACATAATTTATGAGAGTAGTTTGAAAAGTTTTCGGACTCATCACCAGATCTCCGCACTAGCGCAACGAGGTTCCTGCGTAACAGTAGGTCAGCCTTCATGAGTGAACATGTGATGATGATGACTGGTTTGTGGAGCACTCGACTGCACGCTCATCAGCACCCGTATAATGTCCCAACTTTTACACATTCTAATCTAACCACTGTCAAGAATGATCATGATGAAATGACAAGGACAACACAAACACCCAGTCTCCGGGCAGAGAAAATTCCAAATCCGGTCGGGAATCGAACAGGAACCCCGTGATCCAGAGGCAGCAATGCTAGCCACCAGAACACGAGATGCGGACGTGAACACATTATGTGTCAGTTGTCTGTGTAGACAGAGATGTGGGATGCGGACGTCTCTCTGTTGTTGTTCTCGTGTAGTGATTAGTGGAGACGAAAAAATTCGAAATTCGAGCAGTCACCGAGTACCTCTCAAGTAAGGTATGAAGGGAAAGGAATTTCATGCCGAATTTCAGAATACATTGGGGCCTAACAGTCCTTTATGATAAACTGTTGCCATGTGGACAAAAATGTTCAGTTTTGTTGGGACAGCTTAGATGACGTAGTGACTGGCCAAGATGTGCCACTACCACAGAAATTATTGGAGTAGTGCATAAATGGTCACGAAAGTACTTGAAACTCCTAAAGCTGTACCGATGTCAACTGAATGGACGTATCACATATTAATAATGGAATTGGATATGAGAAGATTAGCTACTAGATGGGTGCTGTAACTCTTAATGCAAGATCAGAATGAAAAGTCTGAACACTGTTCGACCCACCAGAAAGGTCCTGACGTTAGGTTTCTGGGATGCAAAAGAGATTCTGCTGATAGATTATATTCCCACTGGTCAAACTACACTACTGGCCAGTAAAATTGCTACACCACGAAAATGACGTGCTACAAACGCGAAATTTAACCGACAGGAAGAAGATGCTGTGATATGCCAATGATTAGCTTTTCAGAGTATTCACACAATGTTGGCGCTGGTGGCGACAACTTCAACGTGTTGACATGAGGAAAACTTCCAACCGATTTCTCATACACAAACAAAAGTTGACCGGCGTTGCCTGGTGAAACTTTGTTGTGATGCCTCATGTAAGGAGGAGAAATGCGTACCATCATGTTTCCAACTTTGATAAAGGTCGGATTGTAGCCTATCGTGATTGCGGTTTATCGTATAGCGACATTGCTGCTCGCGTTGGTCGAGATCCAATGACTGTTAGCAGAATATGGAATCGGTGAGTTCAGGAGGGTAATACGGAACGCCGTGCTGGATCCCAACGGCCTCGTATCACTAGAAGTCGAGATCACAGGCATCTTATCCGCATGGTAGTAACGGATCGTGCAGCCACGTCTCGATCCATAAGTCAACAGATGGGGACGTTTACAAGACAACAACCATCTCCACGAACAGTTCGGCGACGTTTGCAGCAGCATGGACTATCAGCTCGGAGACCATGGCTGCGGTTACCCTTGACGCTGCATCACAGACAGGAGCGCCTGTGATGGTGTACTCAACGACGAACCTGGGTGCACGAATGGCAAAACGTAATTTTTTCGGATGAATCCAGGTTCTGTTTACAGCATCATGATGGCCGCTTCTATGTTTGGCGACTTCGCTGTGAACGCACATTGGAAGCGTGTATTCGTCATCGCCATACTGGCGTATCACCCAGCTTGTTGGCATGGGGTGCCATTGGTTACAGGTCTCGGTCACCTCTTGTTCGCATTGACGGCACTTTGAACAGTGGACGTTACATTTCAGATGTGTTACGACCCGTGGCTCTACCCTTCATTCGATCCCTGCGAAACCCTACATTTCAGCGGGATAATGCACGACCGCATGTTGCAGGTCCTGTACAGGCCTTTCTGGATACAGAAAATGTTCGACTGGTGCCCTGGCCAGCACATTCTGTAGATCTTTCACCAATTGAAAACGTCTGGTCAATGGTGGCCGAGCAACTGGATCGTCACAATACGCCAGTCACTACTCTTGATGAGCTGTGGTATCGTGTTGAAACTGCACAGGCACCTGTACCTGTACACGCCATCCAAGCTCTGTTTGACTCAATTCCCAGGCGTGTGAAGGCCGTTATTACAGGCAGAGGTGGTTGTTCTGGGTACTGATTTCTCAGGATCTATGCACCCAAATTGCGTGAAAATATAATCACATGTCAGTTCTAGTATAATGTATTTGTCCAATGAATACCCGTTTATCATCTGCATTTCTTCTTGGTGTAGCAATTTTAATGGGCAGTAGTATATTATAGGAGAATACTGTGCTAACCTTCTAAACCAACTAGAATGAAAGATGTGAAGAAAGGTCGCAGGTCCCATGTGGGCCACTCAGCTTTGTCTGCATCTAGCTGCATCATACCCTTGCTGCTTCTCTTCAGGCCACCGCTAGACATGATGCACCTGGGGCTCGAGCAGCACCCATTAAGAATGGGGCCCCCTTTTCCACCTATGCGATTACTTCAACTGGGCACTGGGCAGCTTCAAGGGGTGCAGGGTTCAGAGGTAGGGTACTAGACATGCCTCTAGCCCAATGCAGCTGTGCTACACATGTGCCTTATGCCACCTCTACCCTGACATTTGCAGGACTGATGTCAGCAAGGACGCATCTGCCACTGTTGCTTTTCTGAGCCAGTATTTTTCCACACTTGGATCCTTACCTGGTGCAATCCAAGCATACAGCTGGTTGCCTTGCTGAGGCTTCCTCCGCTGCCTAGCAGTAAAGACCCACCACCGAGTCTAAAAAAAAACCAAGTTTTTTAAACATTTTATTCACATTTTAAGCACAAACCTTCAATCCCCTTAAAAACAGTTTCCACTTGCACTAATACTCTTGTCTAATATATTATTCTGTTTTTCAAAACATTGTTTAAATTCATCTTTTTTATGCTAGATAACACCACCATCGTTTTTTCTTCACTTCAACAACATCAGCGAAATGCTTTCCTTTCATATCTCTTTCTTGTGGTGCAAGGTCAGCTGAGTGTGGGGGATAAGGAACAAGTGTCATACCATTTATGACCAAGAACTTTTGTACTGACAAGGTTGTGTGAGCAGGGGCACTGTCATGATGGAAAAACCAGTCACCCAACTGTCACAAATCAGATCGTTTATGTCACAGACTGTTGTGCAATCTTTTCAAAGCTTGCAAGTAGAAAAATGAAATGAGTGTACGGCATCGTTGGCTGGGAGGCCCTATCTGAGGAAGTTCAGCCGCTAAATGCAAGTCTTATTTCAGTCGATGCCACATTGGGAAATTTGTGAGCCTGTGATGAGGATGAAATGATGATGAGGACAACACCACACCCAGTCCTCAAGCAGAGAAAATCTCCGACCCGGCCAGGAATCGAACATGGGCCCAGTGCACGGGAGGCAAGCACGTTACCACCCAGCTAAGTAGGTGGACTTCCAAGTAGAAAGCCTGATTAATTGTCTGACCATGCAGAATAAACTATGAATGGACGACTAATCTCACACTGAGAAAACAAATCAGCATTGTCTTAATGTTTGATTTCTTGGTGCAAATCATTTCATGACTCTTCTTTCAGACCACTGCATGCTTCCACGTTATCTTGTTTTTGCTCAGTAGCCAGCAGTCATGGCATGAATTTGGAAGCCATCCTTTTCATTCCCAAATATTCTCTCACAATTTGCTGGACTGAACCCTCAAGTCACTCCTGACAATTCCACATTTCTTTCAATGGTCAGTTGTAGATCTTCATTGATGATTGTACGAATGTTTTCACCATTTTCATGTGGTTGGACCACGGAAGGATAGCCAGAATGTTTGTCATCAGTTGACATTTCACTATTTTTTAAATGGCAGAGCTACTTGAACACTTGAGTTTTCCCCACAGCATTGTCCTTGTACGCCATTTTTAACATTGAGTTTTTGTACTACTTTTTTCCGAGTAAAAATCAGAGTGTCAGCACTGCATGCTGTTCATGAAAATCAGAAACTGCAAAAACAACAATCACACAAAATGGTTGTTGCTATAAACTCTGCAAAAACTAGTCCTGTCCTCCTTCAGCAACTGCAGTTGGCTTACTGACTTGGAATGTTCACTCTCTGCACTTCTAGCAGCAAAACAGAGTGCTACAAAAGCTTTGTCCACCAAAAATTAGTTTGGTTTCTTTTGGGTACCTGCTTGTATGTCATGAGGGTTACTGGATTCATCAGATTTCTTACATTACAAGCCTGAACAAACAGTTTAGTATGTTAAATACATTAAAACAACTTCTGGAATCAATACTAGACATAAGAATAATCTTCACAAGGATTTAAAGTCACTTAGTCTTGTACAAAAAGGTATGCCCATGAACCTACTATGCTGTCATAGTAGGAGGAGAGGTGATACTCCTACGTGGCGTGTCCCAGGTGGCGGATAGGGAAGTCCTCACCGGTTTACTGGCGGACTTGAGTGAAATAAAATAGCTCTCGCAGACCAAACACACCCTCTGCGGTTAACAACCGGAGTTGTAAATCGGATCTTGCTCCAACTAAGGTTGACAACCTTCGACAGTCAAAAATGGAAAGGTCTTTTAGGAAAGAATTCCACCATCCTGCTCAAAAAGGCAGGAAAAGGCTACATCGGATTCGGTGGGTAGTCAACTAGAAGACAGCAACGAATCGGAGCGTTTGCAACCATCCAAATGCACACTAAAACACAAAAAGAAGATTAAACATGAGCAAATAAATTATATAGCAACGCACCACATAAACTCACTACTTCAGACCGGAAAACTCAAGGAGCTCACAGATGAACTAAATAAACAAGAAATTTTAATAACAGGGATCCAAGAAATGAGAAACACCACAGAGGACCCATTCGAATCACAAGGATACAGAATTTATAATGGGAAACCAGGACTGAGGGCAATGAAACAATGTCCCCAGTTTGGAACAGGGTTTTTAGTAAACATAAAAATAATAGATTCAGTAACGGATTTCCAAGCAGTATCACCAAGACTTGCGACTCTAAGCTTTAAAACAATCAATAAAACCTATACAATAATAAATGCTCATGCCCCAACAAATGAAAAAAATTGTCTAACAAAAACAAAGACAGAGGTAGATAAATTTTGGGACCTTCTAGAACAAACTGTGAACAGAGTAAATAAAAAGAATGTAAAAATCTTATTGGGAGATTTCAATGCTCAGTTGGGAAAAGAAAGGAAATATAAAGATATAATTGGAAAATGGAGTCCACATAAATTTACAAACAAAAACGGTCAAAGACTTGTAGAACTCTGCAGAGAACACAACCTTATATCTAAATCAACATACTTTAAGAGGAAGCCAAGTAAACTTAAAACATGGAAACATCCAGAATGGAGTAAGGGCGAGTGGCAGCTAGACCATGTCTGTATGGACAAAAATTTTCATAAGGAGATCCACAATGTTAAAGTACTGAGAGGAGTAGACACAGGCTCAGACCATTATATGGTTAAAATTAAAATCAAATTCACACCGTTAAAGAAGAGGACCGGAAAAACTAATAAAATAAAAAGGAGGTTTGACCCACATCAGTTAATTAAAAATAATAAGTACCAACAAATAACACAAACCATCAAATTAACAGATGATCTAGAACAACTAGTGCCTAATCTTAAAAAAGAAGCAGAGAATCTAGCCCCCTTGAATCCATGAAGGAAACATGCATGGTGGACATCAGAATGTGACAAATTCCATGAAGATAGACACCAAGCATGGTTAAAGTTTCAAACACATAAAACTGAAGAAAATGCCATCAACCTAAAAAATGAAAGAAATAAATTCACTCAAAATATTAGAAGAATCAAGAGAGGATTTCATAAAGATATTATAAAGTCTATAGAAGGTAATTATCATAAAACCAACTCCAGGAACTACTACAAAATCTTTGGGAAACAACTACAACAATATGAGGCCCCTACACTAATACTGAAAGATGAAGATGGTAGAATGACACACAGTAACAAGGAAAATGCAGAAATCATGGCAAAAGCATTTTACAAACTTCTGAATTGCGAGGAACCCAAAGAACCCTTACAAATCAACATAAATACCCCAATAAAAACCAAACCTAACAAACTAGACCCTCCAACTTTCCAAGAAGTAGAAGAAATTCTTAAAGAACAAAAAAATTATAAGGCATGTGGAGAAGATCAGGTTTTTGTTGGAATGTGGAAATATGCAAGTGACACAGTCAAGACCTCCTTACACATGGCTCTAACAAAAATTTGAATAACAGAACAATTTCCCGAACATTGGACCACAGCTATCATCCACCCACTACACAAAAAGGGAGATAAGAGCAGCCCAGACAACTACAGAGGCATCTCTCTCCTAGATTGCACATATAAAATTCTATCCAAGATCCTATATGAAAGAATCAAGGAGCAATTAGAACAGGAGTTAGGGGAATATCAGGGAGGTTCCAGACCATGGAGAAGCTGTGCAGAGGAGATAATTAGTTTAAAATTGATTATGGCATACTACAAGAAACGGAACAAACCTCTGGCAATAACATTTGTAGATTTTAAGACGGCATATGACTGTCTCCACAGACCTTCAGTATTAAAAATTTTAAGAAATCTAGGACTCCATCCAAAACTAATTAAAATAATACAACTCACTCTAACCAACACCAAATCAAAAGTGAAGTTTAGAGGTGAAATTTCGGAACCATTCCTCATAAAAACAGGGTTAAGACAAGGTGACTGCCTATCACCATTACTTTTCAACTGTGCACTGGAATACATAATGAGAGAATGGTACAAGGACAATCCAAAGAGGATAAGAATTGGAAGTGCAAAAGATGACATTAGCTTAAACTGCTTGGGATTCGCTGATGATCTTGCTCTCCTAGCCAACACTGTTCAAGAAGCCAGGCAACAAGTGAAATCACTACAAGAAATAGCAGAGAAAGTAGGCCTTAGAATATCATTTGAAAAAACGGAGATTATGCTAACTGATCCACCACTTGCAAACAAAATTACAATAGGAGAACAGGAAATCAAAATTGTTGATAAATTTAAATATTTAGGCGAAATAATAACATACAATCTAAATGAGAAGCCATCATGGCAAAATAGAATAAAAAAACTGAACTATGCAAATTACATTACCAAAACTACATACAACAAAAAAAGCCTATCTATAGATGCAAAATTAAAACACTATAAAACAGTTACACAACCAGAAATAACGTATGCAGCTGAAACTATCTTCAAAACAACTAATACAGCAGAAATTGACAGAATACTAAAAATAGAAAGAAGAATAATTAGGACATGTATAAATAAACAGTATAAAATAAATGGACATTGGAGAATAGCATCAAATGAAACAGTATATAAGAAAATAGAACCAGTCATGAGCACAATCAGGAAGAAACACATCTCATTCTTTGGACATCTGATGAGAACTCCAGAAAACAGAATTAGTAAAAAAATAATACAAAAATTGTGGAATAGCAAGAGCGACATTAAATGGATCACAGAAATTTAAGAAGATATAAAAGAACTTCAAATTACAGTAGATGACCTAAAAAACAAGACAGAGAAAACCAGAATACTGCAAGACCCGCAAACCAGACTACAAATGAAAATCAATAAAAGGAGTACAGGAAGAGTTGTCTCAGATGAAGAAAGAAAGAAAATGTCTGAAAGAATGAAGAAATATTGGGCAGACAAAAGAGCAAAACACCTTTCATATAAGAATAGCCTCTAATAATTATATTACCTAAATATATTAAGTTATTGTCGAACCAAATTGTATCCATGTGTAACAACTTGTTTAGAACTTTGTATTTTTGACTACAGTGGTCCAATGAAGGCCATAAAATAAATAATAATAATAACAAAAAGGCATGCATTATTCAGGAACACACATTTTCAATAACTTGCCAGCAGTCATAGAAAGCTTAACAACCAATGAAATTCAGTTTAAGAGAAGCCTAAAGGATTTATTGGTGGTCAACTCCTTCTACTCCATTGATAAATTTCTCAGTAGAACCAACTGATTTGTGTGTGTGTGTATATAAGTACAGTAGAACTTCTGCACAATTTCAGTGCCGTAATGTGTTCATTGTAAATAAGTGTGTGTGTGTGTGTGTGTGTGTGTGTGTGTGTGTGTGTGTGTGTAAGTACAATCTAACTTCTGCACCATTTTAGTGCAGCAATGTGTTCATTGCAAATAAGTATTATAGTAGTTGTATTACACATTTATTACCTTATAAATAAATTTAAAAAACTTTTTTTATTTTAAATTCAGTGCATTAATATTTGTAAAATGATTCTTTCATATAGTGTTCATTAAAAAATGACAATCATTCCACTTGGGACCTGTGGAATGGTACATTAGCTTATTTGTTTGAGTTGTAAATATTTGTCTGTACTGTTGTTTTTCTGACATGTTCTACATCCTGGATCACTACGGATCAATTGGAATGAAAGTAAATCTAATCTAATCTAATCTAATCTTTAGCCATTTAGTCTACATACAGCAGTGACTTTTGTCTAGGCTGGATGGTGAGCATGATGTTCAAAGATTCTTACACTTGGTTTTTCGCCCAACTACAGTATAATGGTCACAAAGTGACACTAAATGCAAAAAAATAGTTTCCAGTTTTGTAGTCATGAGCCTATTAAATCACATGTTGTGGATTTCTGCAGGAGGACACAATGGTTGTTTCAATACTACTGCTGTATCATTTCTAAAATCTATAAACAAAAAACTGATTCTTCTTTATTTGACTTACAATTGACTCATATATTACATTGCAGTGCAGAAGAGTGCCATAAAATGCAGCATAAATGAATAAATTAAGTACTATATTAGCCAAAGCTTTAAATATGTGTTTAGATGACTAGAAAAGTGAAGCACCCATAAAATATGGCTGGATATATAAGTAACTTCATACACACAATTGGTAGGTACATAAAAAATTAGAGTTGCAACTGTTTGTAATTGGTGAAACAACTGCCAGAGTGCATTAGTGTTGTTCATGTTTAGTTTGTTACTAGGCCTGGTAGGGCATATGAAGGGCATGAGCTGCAGCAGGTTTTGGGTGAACACTGTGGAGGACACAGAGATGCAGTCTACTCCTGTGAGACAGCATTATCAACATCTGACAAAATTTGAAAGGGGCTTCATTATAGGTCTCTATTTGGCCACCTGGTTGAATTGTGCAATATCCATATTTGTGGGGTATTCAAATATGACAATGGGCTGATGTTGGTGGGCTGATGTTGGATTGCATGGGAACATGAGGGCAGGCATATTCTTTGTCAACTGCATCTGACCAGCATGAGGGAGGACCATAATATTGTGTGCCAAGCATATCACAATCCATTCATATCTGCTGTCAAGTAATGGACTTGCTGCAACATCCTGTGTCAGACCACACCACTGGACAGAAATTAGCAGCATCTGGTCTAGGGAATTATTGTCCCATGTGTAGGCTGCAGTTAACACCACAACACAAAATAGTTGCCTTAGGGGAGGTGCCATGAACAGGAAACACGGACTGCTGATGAGGCCAATGAGAAAGACAGGCCACTTCACATTTGTCATGAAGGTAGGCCACAGCTTGCTCACTCGCATAACTCAGCAGGCAGAATGTGTTTCTAAACCTGTTAAACCGCAACTGGGTGAGTGCATATTAACAAGAATTGCATCTTCTACTGGAATCTGGTATTATGAAGTCTTACTGATTACTAGTCATACAACAAAATTTAAAATAAATTCTCAACATAAATGGTATAACGGCTTGTTTATAGCATTTAGTCTCTTCTGCATAACAGTACTCATTTCATAGAAGATGTGGTACCTTATGCAACTAAAAATTATTTGGTCTGATTTTAATTGTACTGTACATAACAAATGTACTGTACGTAACAAATTATTATTAGTCCTATGAACTTCCTATCATTGTAGGACTAACAACAGTAAGATTCCATAATAAGTCAGTAGGTAGTGACCAGGGAGATGGGGGAGGGGGAAGGGGGGGGGGGGGGGAAGGTCCCATTCTTCCTTCTTCCAGGATTTTAGAGAGGCACAATGATGTTTCTCCTGGTGTCACTGTGTGCAACAAAATACTTCCTTCAACAGGACATAAATATAATATTTCAGAAAAAATATCTGCATTTGTGGATGCTACAAGTGGTTTATTTTGACAACACAGATATATGTCAAGGTGTCAGATGTTAGGAAATGTGTTGCAAACACTTGTCAGTTGCCTGCAGAATGTGAAAAGTAAAAATACAAAGCATACAAAATATTTCTGAAGTGGTAAATTATCTGGTACCATTTACATGAACAAAATCATAACAAGGATTGTAACATTTGTGTCATCAGCACACACTTGAAAGTTCAATGTGCAGAGACTAGATTCAAGCAGTGCACAGCTAGAGACACAGAAATACAACATCCAGTAAATGCCGAGAATTTCAGTTTGAAGAGGGAAGACAATACTGTTAAATTAAATGTAGATGGCACCTCTACAAACTGTGTCAGACTTACAAAATTTTTTGAAATGCATATTGATTCCCAGCTGAATTGATGTGAACACACAAAGAGACTTACAAACAGAATTTCATCAGCATCTGTAAGTAACATCCAGTGTCTCATGTTGTGGTAAGAGCAGGGACGAGGTGGTAAGCTGCTGGGCCAAAATTACATTCCACATTTTACCAAACACAATTTATTACATGCAGTTTAGATTTTAATGTTAAAGCTCAAAACTTAATTTTTTTTCACAGTTAAATGTCAGGTACTCTTACTTCATATTACAGCTGCAAGAGTAACAGCTAAACAGTTTGATAACAATGTGCATGAAATAAAGCTCAAATTACAAGTTTTGCACACTGATTGTACCTTGGAAAAAGAACTGACATCAAATTGACAGAACTCAGGTACCAGCTAGACAAGTTAGAGCCTGAGCTAGAAAATTTAGCTGCACTTACACAATTCTGACATAATCCAATTCCAGAAGAATGAACTTGCAATTGCTATATAAATTATTAAAACCTGTAAAAGACATTACAGCAAAGTTCACTGCAGTTAACAGATTTTTAAAAGAGCAACAATAATTTCATAACTTTGGTTAGTGAACACTTTAATATTTAAGCTTAAATACACAAATACCAATTAATGTAAATCTCAGGTACACAACCATTTCAGACAGTATCTGCCTAAAGGAGCTGATTCATCTCATTAGAAACAGTGGTAGTTCCAATAAAACAGCACTGAAAGCTTAGAATTAAATGATTTCTGCAACTAACACCAAATAATGATTGCTAATGACTAGCTCACACTATGACAAATTAAGATATTGACTAGCTTTCAACATGGCAAAATAAAACCCAGATAAGTTAAGAGCCTGGCTCCAAACAATAAAAGGCGGGTAAAAGCCCCACTCTCAAATGGCTGCTTCCTGGGTTTTTAACAAAACATCGGTCATCAAGGTGGCCTTTACAGTGCATTAATAAAGAAGAACATTTGGGTAGAAATATGTGAAACAGATTTATTGCCACAAGGAACCAGTATAGCTACAACTTAAGGGTTAGCACTTACACACTTGTTAATACAATAGCTATTGATTTGAATGTTACCAGAACATGACCAACTGGAGATCACAGCACTGTTCAAATGTTGACATGAAAATAAACATAACTTGGCTTTCAGCTGTAACTAGGCTGTGGGAACAGTATAAGTAGCACAAAAATTCTCACCGCTTTCTGGAGAAATCGGCAGAAGAAAACCACCAACATAGAGCTTAGCTCTATAGATCAGCTAGAATTAACATAGTGATGACAGGATACCAGACTAAGAATAACAGACAAGACTCCCACAATACTCTGCCACAATGTCACCAGTTCATTGCAAGCTCCACAAGAGTCTTTTTCATAGAATTCCAAAACAGCACACAGTCTCCCAATCTGATCTTCAGGATGCTAATAGAGTCTTTCAAGACACATGTTCCTCTGGCACTGGCAAGTCAGACTATGTTACTACACGCTACAGCTGACTGCCCCAGTGCCTGTTGTCACAGGCCACATCACTTGTGGCATGTTATGTGGAGTCACCACGCATCCCATGGCACTACTCTCAAAGCCAAAAGAAATGGCATTGTGCTCAAGCCCAAAAAGCCTCTCACTCACTGCACAAGTAACCCACTGATGAGAAAGTTTTGGGAGAACAATTGAATTATCTGAGAAGTTAGAAGGTGCAGCAAAATGATTGGAGAATAATTTCGTAAAAGCAAGCCAGACAGCTCATTTTGCTTCCACGCTATTCATATGTACACTCAATTCTTAGCTATGGAATGCTTTCCTGAGGAACAAGTACAAGAAATATGAACACAGTTTTGAAACTACATTAAGGCCCAGAAGAATAGTGACCAAAAATAGTACTAAAGCTCATCATAAATATTTGCTCAAACACTAGGGATTTTAACTACATTTCTGTCAGCTGTATGAACCAAAAATACCACTGATAATTACTGCACATACAGCTCTGTCCACAAGCATGGAACAAGATCTAAACTGAACTTACATTTATCAAGAAATCACAAATATAAAACTGAAAATAGCACTTTCTACCAGTAAATAAATCTGTACACTAAAGTACCCAAGGAGATTAAAGAGATTAATAAAGCAAACTCATTCAAGAAGGCAGTTAAAAAGTACCTTCTAAGCAATATTTACTTACAGTGAAGGATTATGCAAATAGTACAAAAAAAAAGGATTTGGTAAAAACATGTAACACAAATAAATAATAATTAACTAACATTTCATGTATCACTTTCACATTATTTTTTCCTTCTCTTTTTCCTTTTTCTTTTCTGCAAATACTTAATCCCAAAGCTATGCAATGTATAATATTAACACCTTGTGGGAGTATTGATCTTAATGGAATTTCCAGAGACCCTGCATCATGAGAACAGAACGATCTTTGAACTGTCCAGAGAAAAAGAGTAGTGGAGTAAAAGTCTAGACCCGAGGCAGTTTCAAATACTTGTGTTAGCTAATAGAGTTTGCATGGATGTATCTGCTGCATCTCTTATTTATGGTAGTCATACATACTGGTCCTGTATTATGTTCTATCTACATTGGTGACCTCGTGTCTGTTGTGAAATAGATAATTCTTTGAATTTTTGCCATTTTTTTTTTATCATGACAATGTGGTCCCAGCACAACATTCTGGTCAGCATGCCACTTCTGGATTGCAGTGATGAAAGGCTTGCAATGCAGGATGTGAAATGTTCTCAGTGTTCATAAACAACATTGAAAATCAAGCGTGCCGATGACTCAAGAATCATCCCTGTCAACATTATTGAACCTTCGATACATCAACAATGCCTATCACTTACAAATCCATTCAAGACCATGGGAACAACTCTGCTATTAACAGTGTTATGAGTGTACAATGATTCCAGGGTGTTTGTAGGAACATTTTTGTGTCATCTGCACCTCCTGCATCGAGTGTGGAATATGAACATTCGCATATCGCACTGTAACAACCATTTGCATTCACAAACAATCACCAGCCCTGTTGCCTTCACACTGCAGACCTGCTTTCTGGGCAATCCTCCCATTTGAAACAAAGTACTATATACATATGACACAAATTATGTGCCTCTTGTGTCTTCAGCTTCATGAAATACAAACATCCAGTCCTTTATCATTTCACCACAGCAATCCATGCTACATGCACTGTCAGCAGCCACATTGCTTGCTGCTAGATACAATGCTGCAAATTCAGCCTTTGCCTCAAGTCTGAAGCTTAGTACTCACCTCAAATTGCCACCTTTCGATGCCACCAACAGTACCTTGCAGTTCATGATAATTGACAAGATTTTTATGGCAATAGCAGTCTGCGATGATGATGCTAGATATGTCAGTTTACTCTGCTATCTAGTGGTTTATCAGTGACACTTTACTGTCACAACCACAAACAAACAATTACGATGCAATGGAGTTCACACTCCTACAACACATCTCACATATACCTGAACAAGTACAGGAGGCTATGTATGATCAACAGCTACATGGCAGCTCCCTGTCATACCCTTGCTGATGTCTTTGTGCAGTAATTGGCCATACCATCATGTCAGACATGGTACTATGGACACCGTGGATGGTTAAACTACTGACAGAAATACAACTAGCGATGATTATGCCTAAGTCTGAACCTCTTGACAAATAACTCATGCTAGCTGACCATATCATCCATCACTATCAATTAATAAAAAAACCAGGGCAATGATACACTAGGCAGGCCACAGGTATTATCATCTTCAATGCCAACCACTGGCAGCCAAGCCAGTTTGATGCAACCTGAGGATGACATCACACACCAAAGCAAGAACACCCCCTTCCCCCCCATCTACACCTACAGCTACATCTACATCTACGTGATTACTCTGTTGTTCACAATAAAGT
Source organism: Schistocerca serialis cubense (assembly GCF_023864345.2). Taxonomy (NCBI): domain Eukaryota; kingdom Metazoa; phylum Arthropoda; class Insecta; order Orthoptera; family Acrididae; genus Schistocerca; species Schistocerca serialis. The sequence continues at coordinate 210,772,848 of NC_064646.1, read as the reverse complement.
GCCTGGCAGAGGGTTCAATGAATCACCTTCAAGCTGCTGTCTCTCTACCGTTCCACTCTCGAACGGCACGCAGGAAAAACAAGCACCTAAATTTTTCTGTTTGAGCCCTGATTTCTCTTATTTCATCATGATGATCATTTCTCCCTATGTAGGTGGGTGCCAATAGGATGTTTTTGCAATCAGAAGAGGAATCTGGTGATTGAAGTTTCATGAGAAGATCCTGTTGCAACGAAAAACACCTTTGTTTTAATGATTGCCATTCCAATACATGTATCATGTCTATGACACTATCTCCCCCATTTTATGATAATAAAAAATGAGCTGCCCTTCTTTGTACTTTTTCGATGTCATCTGTCAGTCCCACCTGATGCGGATCTCATACCGCACAGCAAAACTCCAGAATAGGGCAGACAAGCATGGTTGTAAGCAGTCTCTTTAGTAGACCTGTTGCACCTTCTAAGTGTTCTGCCAATGAATCACAGTCTTTGGTTTGCTCTACCCACAACATTATCTATGTGATCATTCCAATTTAGGTTATTTGTAATTGTAATCCCTAAGTATTTCGTTGAATACACCACAGGTTAAGGAAATTCCCAGTGATGCGACCTCTTCATGGCATTGTTCTGCTTCAGGTGACAGCTTGAAAATATCAAAAGCCATGTAAATTCCAATATGCCTTCGGTGGGCAGAAATAGACCCTTCAGATCTGACATCAGTTCTCTGCCCTATGAGAGCACACTCGCTTTCGAGCCATCATCGACTGTTAGTCTACACTCGGCAGATGACTCAGAAATCTCCGTCAATGGCACCATCTCATGCACTATTCAGCTTACACCAGGTTCACAATGCACCAGGATATTTTATGTCACAGATGTATGCAAGCCTGTTAATGGCATGGATGTCCTATGCTACCACAAACTTTCACCTGATGTAGTCCACACAGTGTTAATGTACCACTACTGGTGCCCAGGTTCCAGGATAGTTCTTTAAGACTATGCCCACTACACCTCATTCCACTGATGGATTTCTACTCATCAGTCTGACGGAAACAATCTGCCAGTGCATCTCTATTATTCAAAGCATTCTCTCCACTTAGCAGCAGTAAATTGACTACTTCACAAAAACATGATTACTTTGCAATGAAAATTTCGACCTCCACCACTGCATTAATGTGTCAGTAGCTGAACAGCATGCACATATATAATGTGAGCTCTGCTTCAAAGACATATAGATATATGCAAGTTCACTTCACAATGGCCAGCTGCTTCATATGGGATGCCGCCCAGCATTGTACAACCCCCTTGCAACTACTGACTGGACTTCATAGGTATTGTGCCACACCACACGCAAATGCCAGACATCAATGATCATATCAAACCACCTGCTGCAGATGAGATAGCCCCATCCCCTCCCTCCCTCCCTCCTCCTTGACCTGCCTCCACACCAATCACCTCAAGGTCAGTACGCCACTACCAGCAGTGTTAGTAAACAGTGCACTGGCCCCGGCCACCACCTGCACTGGGCTTATGTGTGTGCAGTGTGCAATGGTGCAATGGTGCAATGCATAGGACTGTGACAATGGATGGTCCACCAGTCAGACACAAACTCCATTGCCTGCCATTCATGAATTTTTACAAGCAGATATTCTCTGCCTGTCTGACAGCCCCAGGGCACCGAGAATTAAACTTATTTCCAAGAAAGGTGGTACAACAAGAGTTTGTGGTGACTGCAGAGTTTTTAACTCTAGAGCAATTATGATAGCTACCCTGTCCCAAATCGTCAAGACTTTATGCATGTGCTCACAGGTGCAATAATCTCTAGCATTATTGCCTGTAAATGCACATATCTACACATTCTAAAGCACTCTGATGCTGTGCAAAAGATTGCCAGCATTCAGACTTAGAGAATATTTATGCCTTATTGCTTAAAGAATGCTGTAGAAAAGCAGCAACAGTTCAGTTATGGTCTCCTCTGCTGCTTCCTATTTTGTTGTATGTATCTTGATGACATTTTGGTTTTCCTGCATTTCTCAGAGGAGCTCACATTTCACCCGTAACAAGTTCTAGCCTCACTGCATCAATGATGCAAGCTTTTCATGATGTATGCAGCTTCAAGAAGCCATTGAAGCACATCAGATGACTATAATGGTGACCACAAGCAGCTAGTTGATGGCATTAGAAATCTCTCCCAAGATGCCAGCTGCCAGCTGTACAGACACTTAGACCTTGTCGCAAAGTATACTACTGAAGTACGTCACATTCATGGCACAAATAACATTATTGCCAGTTATCTGTCCCAAATCAGTGTGACATTTCTGCAGTATGCAGTATTCTTCTGATTTAGGGATTGTACTTTATAGTCAAAGACAATTCTTGAATTTAGCTACCATACTTCTGAGGCATGTCTATAGTTACCTGTTGGCTATTATCATGAGCTCGAACTGTTTACTAAATTGTTTGTATCTTTTTCTCTGCCTTGTGATGACTGGGTGTTGTGTGCTGTCCTTAGGTTAGTTAGGTTGAAGTAGTTCTAAGTTCTAGGGGACTGATGACCATAGATGTTAAGTCCCATAGTGCTCAGAGCATTTGAACCACTTTTTTGTTTGTATCTTAAAAACAAAAAATTGAAATTTAGTCTTTTCAGTCAATGTTCTTCTTGGATTTTTGCTTTAAAAATAAATTCATTAGTGTTTTTAGAAACATTAATAAATTTATTATGGTTCAGTACCTTTCCACTCAACACCAGCTCCCTACCACATTCCAATGGTGGCAGAGCATGGCCACAAATGAGTGGCAGGCTTCTGATCCTGTCTAGTGGTAGAGGTAAAATTTTTATGATTCAATTTGTGTGAACCAAATTATTGTTTGGATATTTTTGGTTTCAGGCATATTTGTTAAAGAAGGTGGATTATGGATCCGAGACCGGAGGTCGAAATTTCTTATTTGGCAAAACTGCAAATTCAATATGAGTTGGTTATATGTGGGGAAAATCAGGAAGACATTGTGGCTGAAGTTGCACAGCACCTGCATGGGTCACTGAGTCATGCACTTGTTGTCAACACAGACACCATAGGAAAGGTATGTGATGCTTGCTCTGTTTGCGACAGCCTTCTGCACAGCTTGCAGGCCAACCTTTAGTTATTGCAGGGCAGTGTGCCTAATTGCACACAAGTGTTTCACATAAATCACCTTGTTTATAGGATTCGTGACCTTAGTGTAATTAATTCAGACCCTGAGCAGAAAAGAGTCATTGAAAGATTGAAGGACAAAGTAATTAAGCTTCAGCTTGATGGAAGTCTCTTGAACTGGCAAGTGAATGCAGCCAAGGAAGAGGGTTCTGATCCCAGTGAAGTCATGGTTCTATTGTAGTTTGTGCTGTAGAGGGGGATAATTGTCATAATTGGAATTTATTTAGTAATTGCCTGATCCTATTCTGACTATACTTCTGGACATTTCTAAGTTTGCTATGGACACAAATGAGCGAATTGTTTATTGTTGTGGTTAACAGATCGTTTGCAGAATCAATGTGGGGTGTTAAAACTTGCTGATACTGTCATTTTTCAGGCTGTATATCCATTAACCCAAGGCAAACTTAGTAGAGTAATTGCTGATGCTATTGCAGGAGGAACGTCACTCATGGAGTTGAGGCAAAAGTTGTTAGAAAATGGTTTGTCTCGCAGGTTTTGTTATGAATTCATTAATCAGTATGTTTATTGTGTCCAGGGTCCTGAGGAGAGTTTGGGCCAGTATTTTGAGGAAATTAGAATGACAGTTACAGCATTGTGTCCCAATGTTCCCGAACTGGACACTGTGATCAATATTATTGAAGGAATGTGTCCTGTGGATCAGTTGTGAGTGCTTTTTGTTGAGAGGCCACAAAGTTTTTTGGGCCTAGATGGGTTATTTACCAAGAGCGAGAAATTTCGATTTAGTGATGAGAGGCAGGGCACTATTCCTAATGATTCTAGCTTAGGTGAGTGACCTGTCAGTAGAGAAAGTTTGATAGAGCATAGACCCATAATGTTGGGTACTTGTTAACATTGTAACCAGCCTGGACATTTTGTGCATGAATGTTTGGCACCCCGAGAGAAAGGAAAACAGAGCTGACACCAGAAGGGTTCTGGTTTCTGCAGAAGCCTATGTAAATTAATTAACAGGACCCATAAAATCAGAGCATCCACTCTGGGGAATCTGCCTTTTGTGTGGGCTACTTTAGGCCATTGGCCAGTTTGTGCACTGTTAGATTCTGGTAGCAGCCTTTTGCTGCTTAGTGAATCTTGGTACCATAGGTTTTCTCAAATTTGTAAATTGCCTAAGCTCCAAAAGTCCCAAGTTAAGTGTCAGAGTGTTAATGGCAGAATAATTTCAGTCATAGGAAATGTGGTTTTTTTTTGTATCTTAAGATTGAACAGTGGTCATGGCCAATTGAGTTTATGGTGGTACAGGGTTTAAGTACCGATATATTATTGGGGTGTGATTTCTTTGAATGCACCAGGTGCATGTTGAATTACCTTGACAGAGATATTATGTTTTATTTGTCCTGGTAGAAAGTACCCATTGTGTGATCATAAGTGATCACAATGAATATGTGATGTGGCAGATGATGGGTCTTCCTCTAAGCTTTTGCATTTGGAACCGGAGCAGGCCAATGCTTTATTACAGGTGTTAAATCAGTATCCTGAAGTACTCAGTGATATGTTGGGTGCCACTAATAAGATTGAATACACCATTTGGCTAATGTATGAAGTGCCAGTCTGGCAATACCCTTACCAATTATCAGCCCCTAAAATGAAAGAACTGCCCAAGATAATCGATCAGCAATTGGCCGATGGGGTAATTCATCCATCCACCTCTCCCTAGGGCTCTCTAGTATTTTTAGTGGCAAAATCCAGTGGTCAAGGGTCCCAGCTGGTTGTTGATTACTGCCAGTTAAACCAGAAGGTGATTTTAGAATCAGTCCTGTTTCTGGATCTACATGATTGTTTTACATGGTTTTCAGGTACACAGTATTTTTCTATCCCGTATCTAAAGCAAGCTTATCATCAGATGCTGTTAGTGGAGGAGTCAAGCCCTTGACTGCATTTTGTACTGACTGAAATTTATTTGAATACAATTGTGTCCCTTTTTGTTTGGCTGTAGGAGCTGCCGTGGTGTCCCATCTTTTAGATTCTGTCTTGGGGGACTTAAAGTTTGTGTGTATATTATTATCTTGATGATGTTGTGGTTTATAGTGGAAACTTTGAACAACACTTAAGTCATTTAGGTCAGGGTTAGGTCAGCTACAGGATGCAGGGTTAACAGCTAAGCCATCAAAAGTTAGTGTGGCAAGAAAGCAAATTTCCCTTTTGCGTCACATAGTTTTGGGCAACAGTGTAAGAATTGATCAAGAACGTACTAAAGCCACCCATCTGTTTCCAGTGCCTCATAATAAGAAGGATATTGTGAGATTCATCAGATGACCAATTTTTGTTAAAAATTTGTGCCAAATTTTGCACAGTTGGCAGCGGAAAGGGGAGAAATTTGTTTGGGGCAAATCTCAGCAAGCATCCATCGACATTCTGAAAATCACTTTATCTAATGCTCCAGTTTTGGCCATACCTAATTTTGAGAAGGATTTTGTTCTCCAAACCAATGCTTCTAATTCTGGGATTGCTGCAGCCCTCTTGCAAGAAAACGAGAGTGAAAGATGGCCAGTTTGCTATGCCTTGAGATCTTTGTCCACCATGGAAAAAAAATATTCAGTGTATGAGTTAGAAGCATTTGCAGTGTTATTCAGCTTGGAGCATTTCATGTTTTATCTTGAACATAAGTCTTTCCTGTTAGAAACCAACAACCAAGCATTGTTGTGGGTTTTGGCCCGGCTGCAGAAAACGGCGCATAGCCAGCTGGGTGATGAGAATTTCTGCATTCTGTTTTCAAGTGTGTGTATCAAGGCCATGGATAATAAAGTGTATGATGCCCTAAGTAGAATGTTTTTTTCTGAATATGATTCTGGCCAACCCAGCAAGTGTGACCAGGAGTATGTTTGTGTGGGAGCAGTTTTAGCCGTGATTCCAGGGTTGTTTGGTGATCTGAGTCAGCAGCAGGATGATGGTCCTCAGTTATCTCCCACAAAGGCCAAGCTGCAGGAAGGGATAGAGGTTCTGGGATATTCCATTAAAAGGGGAATTCTGTGTTTTCGGTCTTATTATGATGGCAAAGAGAAGTTGTGTCATCCCAAGGGGTTGGTGCTGGCTGTGTTTCAGTATTTCCATAAGTCCTCATGTGGGGGTCATTTGGGGGTTTATAAGACCATCAAAAAACAACACCTCACCTGGCCCACCTTAAAAGGGGGCATTTGAAAGTTAGTGGGCCGATGCAAAGAATGTTGTAAAGCGAAACCCATTCAGAATATGCATAAAGAGGAATTAACTTCAGCTAGGGAGGAAAATCCCATGGACAAAATCTTTGTCAATTATCTTGACCATTGCCATGCACCAAGCATGGAAACAAGTATCTCTTTGTCATGGTTGTCGCCTTCTCTAGATTTGTGTGGTTAATGCTAAACAAGTCAGGAATGACAGGACCCATTATTGAACTTCTGGGTCAGGTGTTCAGCTTATTTGGTCCTCCTAGGGGATTAGTGAGCGATAATGTGCTGACATTTGTCTCAAAAGAATTTAAAAGGTTCTTTTTTGGTAGTGGGATATCTCGCATAACCATGCCTTATTACCCCCAGCCATCATCTGCTGAGAGAGTGAACCAGAATTTGAAGTCCATGATTATCAGTTTTCACTCGCACTCACAGACCAAGTGGGATCAATCTATTGGATGGCTAAATTTTGCTTTGAATATTACTGTGAATGAGGCCCACAAGATGACTCTGCCTAGTTAATGTTTTCTTATACAGTCAATTCTCCACTTTCTAACTTATGGGGGATCAACGATTTGCTCCTGGAGGAGGTGTCCGGTTTCATTACCAGTGGGTAGAACTGTATTTTTGAAGAATTTTGGGGCACAGAGTAAAGGTACTCAGAAGGTCACTGCTAAAATGCTTCCTGGACTTGTTGGGCATTACACGATCATAAGAGCTATCTCCCCGGTCAGTTTTCTGATCCAAGATCCATCTTCCCAGAAACTTACTAGCACCCACACAAGTCAACTCAAGGTGGTCAAGGGTAACCAAGATGCTGGGGCAAAACCCAATGCAATGGACGCCCCCCCCTCCCCCCCCCCCCTCGCCACACCTTTTCAAGCTTAAAGGGAAGAGAAATGTGCCATGCATCTGCATGTAATTCCCATGGACTTGGAACCCCTCTGGCCACAAGAGTGCATGGAGCATTACTGTGGCTGGTGGAGGGCAGGTTGGAGGAGAAGGTAGATGAGAGCTATGGTGACCTGGAGAAGAGGAGAGTGTGACACGGGTGACAAAGAGTGCAAGTGGGGTGGCGTGTTGGTGTGGCAAAGCGTCTGCCATGGTCTGTTGGCAAGAGTGGTGCCTTGGCTGGCTGTGGGTTTTGCGGGGCTGAGTCTTGGTCACAGCTGTGAACATGGCTCATTAAAAGCTACTTTGGTAGAATGCACAGTATTTGGTATGTCCCCTGCTATTGAAGTTGCAAGCAGTTTGTGTCCATTATGGTGCTGGGTTGGAGTCTGGTGTGACCTCTGCAAGTACTGGATGTGGTGGTGTCTACTGGATGATGCCCGTGGGTTTCCAACTACAAGTAATCTTTCTTACATCCTTCTCTCAGCCAAGCGTTTGCCAATGGGCACTGGAGTTTATGAGAAATAACAGTGAGCATTTGATTAGTGTGCATGTCACTTGGTGTCGTGTGGTGACTATTTTGACTCCATGTCCTGGTTGCCCATTGTTATGTAGATCAATGGCTTATTTATGAAGGTTTTGCCTGGTACTACATGATTCCAGTTCTGTCAATGTGTCTGGGCTTGTGGCTGTCACTACTCCAAAATGATTTTAGAATCTAAGGGTATAGAATACCAATGTAATTTTTCTGATTTAGGAATTGTACTTTATTATCAATGAACATTGTTGAATCTAGCTACCTTATTTCTGAGGCATGTCTATAGTTACATGTTGATTAGTATTGTGAGGTCGAGCTGTTTACTAAATTGTTTGTGCCTATAAAAGATAAAAGAAAAAAAACTAAAGAAGCGTTTCTGCATTTGTCGTATTTTAATTTTTACTAAATAATTAGTGAGTTGTCTCTGTGTTACAGGACAGCTGATTGTATCTTTTGATTAACTGTGATCATGTTAAAGATGCCTGAGACCATGACTGAAATTTTTAATGAAGGTTTCTAGTACTGTGGTAGTGGCAACCGCCATCCTACATCAGTTGAGAAGGAGGAAGTATTGCTACTGGTGTGACCTCTATCACTGCCTCTATCATCATAAATGGCATTTTGATAATTACTGGCAATAGCTGATGGTTGATACTTGTGACATGATCATTTGATCATATGTTTGCTATTTGTAATTTAATTTTTTTAATAGTCTATACAAAAATGAAGTTATTTTATACTGTTGCCCTTTTGAGGGAGGTGTTTGCCATCAGTTGGTTGTTGAAATTTAGTCTTTTCAGCCAATGTTATTCTTGGAGTTTTGCTTTAAAAAATTCATTAGTGTTTTTAGAAACATTAATAAATTTGTTATGGCTCAGTACCTTTCCACTCAACACCAGCTCCCTACTGCATTTCAAATACAATGCTGCTCTGTGATGTCACTGCTCTGTGGTGTTTCTCAGAACAGACAATGGCCCATAGTTCTGCTCACCATGTGACGAGAAATGTTTGACAGATTGCACAAGCTTAACCACCTGGGCATCTAAGTGTTGGTATGATTAGTAACAGCCAGGTTTGTGTGGTCTGACATCAGGTGTAACTGGCATTGCTGGGCACAGAGATGCCTTGCATGCTAGCATTCAAAACCAAACCATTGCACCCAACCACAGCTTGATGGTTCCCAATTCCCAAGATGAGATTTTGTCACATCCACTTTGACAGCGTTGGACCACTCATAGATTCCGAGGGATTCCGTTACCTATTTTTGATGATTGACAGAATGTCTCATTGGATTGAAGTGACTCCCTTACATGACATCACCACCAGATTGGTTGCAATCAGCGTCATGGAAATCCAGATCACTTGTTTTGGTGTACCCAGCAGAGTCATCCCTCAATGGCCAATCTGTTGCTGATCTACCATCACCACCATCACCCATGGCTTTGGCACCCAGGTCAGGCTTCAGCCACTCACGTTTGCTGCAGCACCTGGCACCATACCACCTTTAAAATCTAAGCATCAACTATGACAATTACTCAAGAAATGGTCCAACTGTGTCTGCTCCTGTGCCAACCATGACACATCCAGTCAGGCATATCTGCTTCAGATGTGCACATTGACACAACAGCCCACAGTGTTCCGCACTCCTGATGGGGACCTCTTGGGAGTATCAATCTCGATGCAATCCACAGAGACCCTTCACCAATGGAAGAGAACAATCTTTGCAGAGAAAGAGTAGTTCAACCTGAGACCTTGCCTGAGGCAGTTGCATGCACTTATATTGGCTAGCAAAGTTTATGTAGATGTATCTGCTGCATTTGTTATTTATGATAGTCATAAAAACCAGCCCATACTAGATCTACCTACAACCTTATCCACTTTCTAAGTTCAGCATCTCACTGCTTATAAAGGGATGCTGACTGAGGTTCCAGATTAGTAAACAAAAACCTGCAATACACAAAATGAAAACCAAACGTGGTCACTATGGTCATGATATCAGCTGATAGTGTGTGTAGTATTACATTAATACACACATGTGTGAAAACAATAGATGTATGTGTACTGTGTGCACTGACTGAGAGTGAGATGTGAAAGACTGAAAAAATGCTATTATTTATAATGTGTATAATCTATGCTCTACTAATTTTAATATCTATGCTTAAAAATATAGATAGAAGCTTTGAATAAGAATTAGCCTTTAGTATGGAAACCATCAAGTAGCGTAAACAGAAGTAATAAATAATAGAATAATAAAATTACCTTTCATTTTATGTGTTTACAAAGAAAACTTTTACAGTTATCATATTAGTTAGTTTTGTGACCTTAGAATGAGATAGGAGTTATTACTGATATTATAGTGCACATTTTCATATCTTTATTTTACTGAAATTTTCAATAACATAATTATAACCTATTTCAGTTGATAAAATGGACAGATATGCTAGTCGTTCTTAATTCATCATAAAATGAAGATAATTTTTTGTTACTTTCAGTTTAAAAAAACTTCTCTTGCATTATACAACTAAGATACAAATGGTAAAGGAGTATTGGATTGTAAGTGATGTACTGGGAAATGATTCACTGTAGATCCATTGAAACAGAAACTGAAGAATTTTGTGGACTGTCCATCTAGCTGCTACGTCTATACTCATATCAATGACTCATAGATGCCTATGATACATTTTTATTTCTTGCAGCACCTGCGCCTTTTCAAACTCATCATAAATTTCTGGCAGATTCTCAAGTGCTACAGCCAGAGCACACTCAGAAGCTTCAAGCACAAATTTTGTTTCAACAGTCTGGAAACTGTTGATGATTTCCTTCATGGCTGAGAATCATTATGATAATTCATGTATATATTGGTCTATGCACTGAAATATTGATTGACAAACTTTTTCTTGAATTGGTAATCTAGAGGGATGATCTACTTCACCCAATAATGTTTTACTTTCCCTTCTTCTTCTTCTTCTTCATTGATCAGTGTTAACAAACCACATCACTGCACTTCTTAGTGTCAAAAGTAACAGCATTACCTGTAATTGTGATTTGTTCCACAGCTAAAAACTCATTCAAGGTTTTTAATGTGGTGAGTGTATTATCCAAAGTCATTTTTGGAGACTGTAGATATTGTTGCACTAAATTTACTTCCCCCACTATCATGTGCCAAAAGTTGATGTAGGTCAAAAGGTAAATCATGTAAAGCTGGAATGAGCAAGCTTCCTGCAGATCCTAGTATCAAAGTTTGTCTCAGACTGACCTTGCGTATCTTCCAAATTTCTCGCAACTATGTAACTATGTACGCTTCCATGGCTCGTATCATGATGATTAAAATTCTTCTGGCTGTTGTACCATGTCATTGTATGAAATACTTTGATTATAAACTTAAAACCAGTGTTTCATCTGTATTACAATGGCCTTCCTCAGGGCAAGACTCTTGCCCTGAGGAAGGCCATTTTAATATGGTTGAAATGTTCATTTTAAGTTAATAATTAAATTATCTTACACAATGTTATGGTGTAATATCCAGAAGAATTTTAATTATCATGTTCACAATGGTTTCGACATTTTCCTTTAAAACTTTAACTGAACTGCAATGAGTACTCCAGTAAACATCAGATAATCATTTCAAACCTTCTCCTGTTTTTTCTACAAGTAATTCTCATTTATATGTTAAAAAAAATGAGGAGAACGAACAAAACTTGTGTACAGTTCCAAACCAGCTGATGCTAGAGGGGACGTAGGGGCTAAACAGGGCTGTTGGATTAATTTATCAAATTTTTTGTAATACTCCTCCAAGCACACCTGACATCAACACAATATCCCACCCAATTTCTTGCAGCTGCTGTCAATATCTTTTGACATATCCTCTGCAGTCTTTCCTAACATAAAAAGTGATTAAAGGTTCTTGAAGTTCCATAATATTATCTCCTGTTTGGTTGTTTCTAATTATTTGACTCACTGGGTTAGCAGTGCTGTGAAAAATTATTTCATAGTATGTAGTCCTTTTTAAACCTGCAATAATTTTTTCCTTGACATGTTCACCCAAAATAAAAGAAAATTCATTTTGTATCTGTTTTGGCAAATCAGAAGGCACTCTCTTTGATCCAGCAGTGGTCTCTTCAAGTTTTAAACAATGCTCTTTCAGTATGGGACCATATTTTGCCTTCAACTGCACAAATTCTAAGAATGTTTTCCAATGAAATATTTTCATGATCACCACAGAAAACAAGATTTGGCTGCTGTAAAATTAGTGTAATATCTAAAAGGTGATTAACATGTTTCTCCATTTCTTGCCTCATCATTAACAATCTTCTGATAATATTTAGCAATGGTTTTATTAAGTTTAAAGTCCTTAGAGTGTGTTTTGGGTGTTTCTAAATTTCATAGATGTTCAGGTGGTGATTCATGCCTTCATGCCGTGGTGTCCTTGGATTCAATTTCCACTACTGACAGAAACCAGAAATAAATTGATTAATTTTTATTGGTGTCAGACACAGAGGCAAATATTTGGCAGCAAAACTGTTACTCTTTCAGTGTTGAGTATGGTACCCATTTCCTTAAATATTTAGTCCCATTCAGATGTGAGTAAAACCACAATAAAGTTATACAATGACATGTTCCTTTAGTGTGTCCACCTGATCTTTCTATAGACTCAAAAAGCCCCTTCTTGTTTTGATACAGTTCACTACCCTTTCCAATAATCACAGTTCTGATATGCTCTGGAACTGGTATTGACCAATGTGATGAAGAGGAGTCAAAGTTATATATATCAGAAATGCATTCATTCTCAGTAATTTTCTCAGCATTAGTACATTTGTCATCTCTTCTTCAGTGTCATTTATGTCTAAGTCTTCATTAAAATTACATATAGTGGACTTTTTGCCTCTGTTTGTAGTGTCAACATCAATTATCAGATTCAACAGTTTGATAACTCTTTCCTTCACAATCTTTATTTTCTCTGCAAGTGGAAAGACATTTGGATAAAGATTCAGCAAGTGCTTTAGTCTTTGCTTTTCTGAGCTTTCTTTTCTGAGAGCAAGTTCGGTGAGTTCTTCTCATTGGTGGGAGGGGGGGAGGGGGGGGGGGGGGGGAGGGGGAGGAAAATAAAAAAAATAAAGAAAAAAATTCATCGACCTTCACATCCACTGACAGCTGTTTTTTCTCTCCATGTAACCTGTATACTCATAGTAGGGAGTAGATAGGTAGTATCATGATCATAAACTCAAGGTCATTTTAAAATTTATATTGAGGCTGACAATAAAGTAAATTTTTTTAGAGGATAAGGATATTATTTTTATTTTACAATTTGACAAACCATTATTTGTTTGTTAATCATCATTAATCTACAATGTATTACACATTTTGATATTGCAACAAAGTCTTATTTGCTGTTAATCAGTGTAAAGGATTATAGATCTGTAAATGTCTAGGCATTTCTGATTCTGATAGTATGTACTACAAGGGTGGTTTGAAAAGTTCTTGGAATCACCATGAGAGGTCAGTGCTAGTGCAACGACTTGTTCACATGATATTTATTGGATTATTGCCTGTAAACATGTGTCACATCAGTGCTCTTTGCAAGAGAGCTGTGGTGATGACGTGACTCTGTTGTTCCCTTGTAGTGATTTGCAAAGATGGAAAAAAAAAAAAAAAACAGGAGAACTTAGATGATGATCCATGCAGTGGTCAGCCAAAATGTGTCACTACTCCAGAAATCATTGCAAAAGTGCACAAAATGGTCATGGAGGATCGCTGAATGAAAGTGCATGAAATTGCTCACGCTTGCCAGATGCCATCTGAAAGTGTATGTGACATTTTAACTGAAGAATTAGAAATGAAAAAAAAATATCTGCAAGATGGGTGCCATGACTCTTGACACTGGATCAAAAACACATGAGATGATGATCCGCGCAGTGGTCAGCCAAAATGTGTCACTACTCCAGAAATCATTGCAAAAGTGCACAAAATGGTCATGGAGGATCGCTGAATGAAAGTGCATGAAATTGCTCATGCTTGCCAGATGCCATCTGAAAATGTATGTGACATTTTAACTGAAGAATTAGAAATGAAAAAAAAAAATCTGCAAGATGGGTGCCATGACTCTTGACGCTGGATCAAAAACACATGAGAATGGACATATCAGAACAATGTCTGGCCTGTTATAGGAGAAAGGAATAAGATTTTTTGCGCTGGTTTGTGGCCACAGATGAAACTTGGGTGCACTACTATACCCCAGAGACAAAAAAGCAATCAAAGCAGTGGAAACATGCTGATTCTCCGCCACCAAAGAAAGCAAAGACAATTCCTTCAGCGGAAAGGTCATGGCATCAGTGTTCTCGGATGTGAAGAGGATTCTATTTGGAGATTATCTCCCCACTGGGCAAACAATTACTGGAGAATACTATGCTAACTTCTTGGACAAATTGCAACAAAAGATATGAGAAAAAAGGCCAGGTTTAGCAAGGAAGAAAGTCATCTTCCATTAAGACAATGCATTTCCACACATATGTGCCATCACCATGGTAAAATTACATGAACTAAGGTGTGAATGTTTGCCACACCCACCTTATTCATGTGATATGGCTCTGTCAGACTTCTGTCTCCTCCCAAAAACTGAAAATTTTTCTTGGTGGACAAATATTCACTTCAAATGAAGTATTGATAGCCGGAGTTGACAACTATTTTGCAAGCCTGGAGGAAACTCATTTTCAAGATGGGATCAAGGCACTGGAACATCGTTAGACCAAGTGCATTAATCTGCAAGGGGAAAACACTGAAAAATAAAAAAAAGTTTCAATGATGTAAGTACTTTTTTTCTATCCCATTCTGAGAACTTTTCAAACCACCCCCATAGAATATTTTGAGATAATAATTACCTAATTAGAATTATATATATATTTACTTTTTGGGCTCTTCTTGGATACAAAATAATACAATCACTGTTTATACACACTTAACATGGGGAAAAAGGTTGTTAATCTTTAATGGCACCGTATTCCTTTTGCAAAAGAAATCATCACATAATTTCCGTGTTCTTCAGATCTGTTATCTGTGTTTCATGCTGAAGTCACCATTGAGCGAGTGGGGTGGACCCCTTTAAGTTGCTGACTATAACTAGATAAAGATTTATATGATGTTGAGTGTGTCCAGCAGAAAAAAAGGTTACAAAATGTTTTTATGGTCTAGATGGCTCTAGTGTTGAGCTTGATGCCTGCATCTGGTACAAACCATTCATTAAATATATTTGACTCTACTCTAGTTCATCTAGTCTGATTTTCATATTCATAAAACAAACTATGTAATAGTTATGCATAACCTTTGAAAAAGTAATTTTTAGAATGTAGTACGTCAGATGACAAATTGATAAATGGCTGGTAAACTCTTCACTGCACTTATGGGAGTATTTTTAAACTGTATTTGTAGTATACCTGGGTAGATGGCATAGATAGCAAAAAGTTTCATGAGAATAATTGCATCTAGCAGAAAACTGGTTAACATTCAACAGTTTTTAAGTTTCATGCAACATTTTACAAAAATTAAAAAAATCTGAATGTGCTCATTGCCAATTGCCATGGCCTGATAATAGGTAGAATCTACTGCACATTTTCATTATTCATACATATGGGGCCTCAAAATTCAAATCACCTGTTAATTACTAAACAGATTTTAGCCTCATTTGGGATTTGATTAAAAGTTGCCTGGTCCCATGGGGCAATCGAGATTTGGGGGCCCACCCAGACACAAAGGCCCTGGGCGGGCTCCCCATCCACCCTCCCTTTTAGTCTGTCACTGCATACTCAGTCAAACAAACAAACATTCCGTGATTGGCATAGAATATTTACATTGGTTCTAAACATATTAATTACTTCATATTACATACAAACTGGATAAGCAATGATGAATTAAAGTCCCCCCCACCATCTTAAACTGTCTGTATTAGAAGCCTAATCACAAGAACTGCTGTAGGGATTTTGGAATGGTTATCACTAATAGATAGACTGACTCACAAGGAAGGTTTCTGGATCTAATTTATTTCCAATACACTAGACAAGTCATCTGGCTGTAGCTACCCATGCAAAGCTGAGTTGCTAGCTTTGAGTAAAGACAACTTTTGAATTACACAGTTTTCAGAGAAGGTAAGATGTTCTTCTAGAAAGACTAGGACAAGGGCTTTCAAATAAGGTATGGCTATGTCTGTCCTAAAGGAGAGAACTATTAGCAGGGTCAAATTCTGGCAGTGCACATCATTTTTATGAATGATAAATTTTAACTACAGAAGACGAATGTACACTGGAAAACTTGTCTAACCTTCACCTCTAGCCAGTCTAGTAATATAATTTTAATATATTTTCTTATTCCATTTTGAAATGATGTATTTTAGTTTATGTGTGCTGCATCTGTTTTTGACATTACAAAATTACTCTGGAAGAGTAAGGTTTTACCAAATATGAATAACTGTCATGTTCCTAGGAACAAATATTCCGCTCAGATACAAAATCTTGTAAATATTGTATTTAATAATTTATGTGTTACATTATTATTCTTCTACATGCCAGTAAAAAGTAAATGAAATCAAATTAAGAAGAAGTCTTACAGAAAACCAGTTACAAGCTAAAAACTTTTTGAAATAGAAGCCATTGGCAGCTAACACAATTTCCATCTTTGAGACAAGGAAAATTATAAAGACACTGAAGAAGCTAAGTTCATCTCCAAATATTATGTGTCCAATGGTAGAAGGCTTTCATCCATTTCAAGGTAAAGATGGTACACAACCAATCCAATATGGCTTAACTGTCCACACATTATGTAACTAGAATTTTATTCACCAAAGAATTTTGTAATTGAAGAATTAACATATCCACAAAACAGCTTTAACATATTATACAGAAGTTAAATATTCACAAAAGCTACACAAAACACAGTCTCATGTTCCAAAAAAAAAAAAAAAAAAAAAAAAAAAAAAAAAAAAAAAAAAAAAAAAAAAAAAAAAAAAAAAAATTGATAGAAAATGTAAGTAACTCTTGTGCTGCACTGCTATTGCAAAGACTGTGTTGCATCTGCTCACTGACTACTGCTGCTGTGTTCCTCTGCCTGCTGCATATTCAAGTTGTGGTTCAAGCTCCAGCAGGCAGCCCTTCACTCCACTCCAGACATAGCTCTGACCACATCCTACGGCCCATCTGTCGGAGCTCCTAGGAGCTCATTGCTGTCTCACTGGGCTGTCAGCAATAGTGTGTCCCAGGCAGCCACCACTGATGGATCACCATCAGTCGCTGATGCTGATACCAGCTCATTGCCTCACCCTAACCCAAGAACTGCATCAACACCACACAGTGATCTGGTGTCACTCCAGTAGGCATTAGGGATGGAACTTACATCATGAAAGACTTACTAATCTCAGCTTAGTATGATCATTTAGTTGTGTCATTCAGCAGTTGCTTTATGTTTAACTTAACTTCTGTGTTGAGCTAATGAAGTGGATAGTCATATTATGTGGGAATTGTCGTTCAGAACTTTTTGCTCACTTATGTGCATGCTTCAGACAAGAACATAAAAGGTGGTGATGAGATGGGATTCCCAGTGCAGTTGTCAGTGCCATCTCAACCGGATTTGATTGCAACCTTAACCCACTTTGATGCTGTGCTACTTGGCTGGGCTTGATGCTGCCCTGCCAGTGCTGTTGCATCTTTGGTGGCTGTCGATGGTTAAACCCTGTCTCCAACCAGCTGTAGATGCCTCGTTGGCACATGGTGGCCTTCAATATTCAGAGCCCTGTTTTCTATCAGCCAGTTTTGCCCCATTGGCCCAATTGCATATCTGTCAGCTGTTGATGGTTAAGCCCTTCAGTCAGTTGTAGACACCCTGCCAATGCTGCACAACTCTTCATTAAGAAGAGGAAAGCATGGCCACAGTTTCCTCATGGGAATGGCACAACACCTTCTTGCCCTCTTCATGTCTTGGTCCTATCCCTTCCAGTGCTTTCCAACTCTTCTCCCTCCCATGTATCCTTCCTCAGCACATGGATGGCTTCTTCTGCCCGTGCTTCCACATGGCCACTATCCTTCCTAGGCCACCACTCTACTTGTATTTTTGCTCTGCGGCATCCATTGATGGTCTAGCCCCTGGCTCCCATTAGCCACAGATTTCCTGCCAGCATCTCTAGCAGCCATTAGCTGTCATGCCCTGTCTACCAGTGACGCTGACAACATGCCAGCACCATGACACTTCACTGCATCATGCCTCACCACCTTGCCAGCAGCATTGCATCCCAGAAGCTGCTGTTTGTTGAGTGCTGCCTTCCATTGGCCCTGACACCTGCCATCACCACCACTGACTCATCAGCTTCATCACATGGGTTGAGTTCTGCCTCCCAGCTCAGCCTACATCTAGCGACACCCCACCAGCCTGTCAGCATCTTCATATCTCATCAAGTGGCTTCTGCTGGTCACCAGGACTCTGTCCATGGGCCACCATCTAATTTTTCATTGGCTATAGTCATGTCTTCAGAACTGCTCTTCACCACCAGTAGCTCACATTGGACGTCACATCTATCGCATCTCCCCTACAGCATTTTCTCTCCAGACACATGTCCACCAACTATCATTCTTATTTTCAGCAGCTGTCCTAGGTCGAGCCTTTCTCTCATCACCCACAGGCACCTCACCATCATCTCTGGCCTATCGGCACCATGGTGTCTCAGGTACATGCAGTGGTAGAATCACTGCCTCTCACTTACTGCCAATGTACATTGATGTCCCCATGAGCAGCACTGCACTCTCCTATGACTGATGGTCACAGCTCTCTCTTGCCCCCCCCCCTCCCCCTCCTCTTCCTCTGCCACAAGAGATGGTCTGCAATATCTTTCAGCCACTGTCAACATGGCTCCAGAATCTTAAAGAGGGAGGGAGTTGTTCCTGTGGCATCTGCCAGCTAGTTCCGGCACAACACCTGCATACAGCACATAGTCTGCTTTGGGGATGCAGGCATATCTTTTTTGGACACTGTTTAAGAATACTGCAAGTACATTGAGTGTTATGAACACTGTATTGCTGGTAAACAATCTGTTTACACACTGATCACTAGTAGGCACAAGCACCACTAGGGACACCAGTCATTCTCACAAGCAGCATGCGCATCAGCAGCAGTGGTATTTACAGAAACTACATCATGTGTGATATGAGTAGCACTGCTGTATTTCTCTGCCTGCTGCATATTTAAATCATGGCTCAGCCTCCAGGAGGCAGCTCTTCACTCAGTTAAAGGGCTGGCTGTGCCCTGTCTTCCATCTATAGGAGCTCCCACTGATTTTCTTGCTGGCCCATTGGTATCATCATCCTAGGTGATCACTATTGGTAGGGTATCATGTCCCACCAACTGCTGATGCCTGTGACACCATCACCAGATTGTTGGTTGTATTGTATTGTATATTTATTGGTCCTGTGAATCATACACTGTACAGGGGTACATAATGATATAGGACAAGTCAAATAATTTGCAATAAAGTTTAACAGAAAAAAGCTGTTGTATGGTTTTCAGTATATAGCAATATAACCCTAACATATGGGAATAACATTTCACAAATAAATTTTACACGCACACATTTCATACTTTTGGCCTTGATTATACAGACACACACATATATGTAATAGACCACATATAATACACAGAAAAATCGAATGTACACATTTCTTATTTTGGCCTTAATTGTATAAACTATTTAAATTTTTCACATATTTACATTGTAGATAAAAATTCATCAACACTATAGTAACAATTCTGTAGCAAGTAGTCACTCCCCGCAGTTTTGAATTTATGCATGCCAGTTATTGCCTTAATTTCTTTAGGTAGTTTGTTATACAGTTTTTTTCCTGCTTGCAAGGGTCCTTTTTGTTTTAGTGTTGTATGTGAAAACTACATATGTAAATCTTGATTATTTCTTGTGTTGTATGAATGGATATTTTGGCTTTTTGGAGCAATCTTGTTATTTTCATCTACGATTTTCCTTATAAACATGATTGTTTCTAGGATAAATAGGCATGGTAATGGAAGAATATGAAGCTTTTTAAATGAGGGTTTGCATGAAGATCGAGGTGCTAAGCCTTCCATGGCTCTTATAATTCTTTTTTGTGCAGTAAAACAGCTTTTGCTGGGTTGTGAATTTCCCCAGCAAATTAAACCATATCTTAATAATGATTCTGCTTGGGCATAGTACACATTTTTTATGGCTTGCATAGTTGTGCATCCAGCAGTAATTTTTATAATATAACAAATGGTATTTAATTTACTACATAGGTGTTGTGTGTGTTTCTGCCATCTTAGGTCATCTTGGATCCAAACTCCCAAAAATTTGGTGCTATTTATAATTTCAAGTCTTTTGCCTAACAGTTCTATGGTTGCAGTTAAAGGCTGTTTATTCTGCACTGTGTGTAGATGCATAGTGTTTGTTTTATGTGTGTTTATTATTAAGTTGTTCATTGCGAACCATTTTGATACATGTGTAGTGCTCTTTTTTATTTCATTTTGGAGCTCTTCTTGGGTCTTTCCTTTGATAAGTATATTTGTATCATCGGCATATTTAATGTACTTATAGTTAGGGCTGGATGGTTCCAGGTCATTTACAAACAGCAAGAACAGGATTGGTCCCAGTACGGAACCCTGCGGCACACCGTATTTAACACACTGTTTTTCTGATTGATAGGAAGTTAAATTTTTTCCTTCTTTGTACAAGACTTCAACTATTTGGTGTCTGTTTTGTAGATATGACTTTACCCATTCATAGGTTGGGCCTCTGACACCAACATTTTCTAGCTTTCTAAGGAAAAGACCATGGTTAATGATGTCAAATGCTTTTGAAAGATCTAGGAATATTGCTGCTATTTGTTCTTTTTTATCTAATGCATTTAAAGCTTCATTTAAGAAATCGATAATAGCTGTCTCGGTGGATTTACATTTTTGGAAACCATGCTGTGCAGCTGAGAAAAGTTTATTTTTTTCAGTGAAATCTACGAGTCTTTTACAAAAGATTTTTTCAATTATTTTAGAAAAAACAGATAGTAGAGAGACTGGCCTATAATTTGTTATATCTGATTTTTCACCCTTTTTGAACAATGGCTTCACTTTAGCTATTTTTAGCCTTTCTGGGAAGATTCCCTGAGAAAGTGAACTATTGCATATGTCTACCATGGGCTTAACTACTAAGGGTGCACATTTTTTAATGATATGGTCTGGTATGTTGTCAGTACCAGAGGAAAATTTTGATTTTAGCTCCCCTATTGTATTTAGCATTTCCTGTTCATCTGTTGGGTGTAGGAAGAGAGACTTGTTACTAGGGATAGTTTTAATCTGATTTGCAGTGACAGCATTTTGAAAGTTTTGCTTCACCAGAATCTCAGCTGCCTCAGAGAAATATGAGTTAAAATTATTTGCTATCTGCTGGGGATCAGATATTACAGAAGTGTTTTCATTCAGTTTGATATTATGGTATTCTCTCCGTTTTACTCCTGTTTCATGCCTTACAATCTCCCATATGGCTTTCATTTTATTTTGTGCATTTACTATGAAGGAACTATTTGCCATTTTTTTGCTTCTTTTATGACTTTAGTTAAAATCTTTTTGTAATTCTTAAAATAGGAATCAAATTCTGGGGATGTGGTGTGCTGTCTAGATATTTCATGAAGTAGTCTCTTTTTCTTCACAGATATTTGTATCCCTGTTGTGACCCATTTTATTTTCAGATCCTTTTTTGTGACTGTCTTTTTATGGAGTGGAAAGCAAAGTTCAAAATAATAGGTAAAACTATTTAGGAATTTATTGAACTTATCATTTGTACTTTCACATTCATAGATGTCTTCCCAAGTTTCTTTATGCAAATAGTTAAGAAAATGTTGTATATTCTGATCATTATGTTTCCTAGATGTAGTAGTTAGACATTCAGTTGAACTAAGCAGTTTTCCTACTCTTATATTAATTTATTGGGCTGTGTGGTCCTCAAAGCCTGTATTGTGGGTTTGTGTTGTATGTTTCAAGGGCACATTTGTAAATATTTGATCAAGGATTGTGGCTGAGGTTTTTGTGATGTGTGTTGGCGTTTCTATAGTAGCCTTTAAATTGAAAGTTGCTAAGAGGTTCAGTAAAGCAGTTTTTTTGATTAGACTCACTTGCAAAGTCAATGTTGAAATCCCCACATATAATTAGTTTTCTATTTTTTTTTGTGTAGTCTTGTGTAAGATATTTTCAAGGTTCTTTAACATAATGTTAATATTGCCAGTTGGTGCCCTGTATGGACAAATTATAGCAATTTTTTCGTCTGTGATTTCAATTCCATTTACCTCAATATTTTTCTCTATGGATAATTTTTCTACATACGACATACATTTAAAATTTATGCTATTTTTAACATAAATGCAACTACCACCATGTTTATACAATTTGCGACAAAAATAACTACCCAATACAAAATTTGGAATGCATAGCATATGAAGTTTCTCTTAGTCAAGGCAATGTTCAGTAAAACATAATACAGAGGTGTTTTTCATGTCACTTTCCAACAAAATTTGAAATTCGTTTACTTTGTCGGATAGGGATTGTACATTTTCATGAAATACCGCCAGGTTTGGAGTTAAACACGAGTTCTGAAACTTACTATCCTTAGTACTTATATTTATATTGGAATTTCTGCCTGGACGATATTTTTTATTTTCAATTTTCACTTTTGAATTTTCACCCCCTCCACACGGTATATCAGTTTCCCTTGTTCTTGATGATTTTACAGAAGTCTGTAACCATTTTCCTGAAATTCATTGAGCCTAGTCTGTTTAAATGCACGCCATCCTTTCCTAAGCATTTGTCACTTAAAAATTTGTTGGGGTCAACGAATATTGTCCCGAGTTTGTCGCACTGTTCCCTGATAGCACTGTTTATGTTGCTTATATAAGAACTGCTTACTGACCTTCTGTGCAGAATTCCACTTATAACCAGTCTTGAGTTTGTGTACAATGCTTTGGCTGAAAGAATGGTGTTTCTCGTCTCACTTACAATTTCTCCCTGACTGCTGCTTCATATTGAATTCATTCCAGAATGAATAAAAACACCTTCATAATTGGTCTTTGGATCGTTTCCATTTTTAGTTGTGGACTGTTTTGCACTTAAGAGATTTTTAAAATGTTTGTTGAGCTGATGAGGTCGGATACCAGGGCGAACATCTATCTCACAGTTTGGTGAAACTACATTTTTTAAAATAGAATCACCAATAACAAAGAACTTCTTTTCGTTACTCTGCTTTTGTGAGGCAATTTCACGTTTCACCCTTTTATTATATGTCACTGCTTTCCAGCTGTATTTACTTACAGATTTTCCACAGTTTAAAAGCCCTGCGTCTTTTTCGATTGTATTTTGCCCATGATAATTTTCACTGTTCTCCCCAGCCTGGGGACTGTGTCTATACTGCACTGTGATATGCCATCACTCCAACAGCCAACAGAGTTGGACTCTTGTTCATTACATATTAGTGTCATTATCTAGTTGTATCATTCAAATGTTGCATTATGTTGAAGTTAACTTCCATTTGCTGTACTGATAAAGTAGTTAGTCATACTACCCAGGAATTGTCACTCATGACTCACCACTCACTTTCATCACTTATGAATATGCTTCAGACAAGGACATAAAATATCTGTTGTACATTGTCAGCAGAAAACCTCCTATGTGGCTGCTGGTTCTGACATCCATGCAAGGCAGTGATCTGTGCCAGGCACAGGAAATTTCAGAAGGTCATTTCAGTAAACAAAAATTGTGTCATTAATTGTTGACTAAACCACTAACCAAACAGCACAATGGAAGAGGAATTTTTCCTGCAAATTATCTGAACTTTCTGCAGCTGATGTTTCCATACTAGACATTCTGCATCTGATGTTTCCATACACACCAAAGTATCACCCTGTATAATAGATGATTATGATATTAAAGTGTTGATGTATATCATTGTTAGTCACAATAAGAGAATTCTTCTTCAGAAGAACATTGTGTTGAGCAGCATGCTAGTAACTGGGTGGCCACAGTTTGTTGGTTGCCATTCATTTGGCCAGACAGCTTGTTGGTTGTCATGCCCACATAAAACACAGCACAATGGTTGCAGCTTAGCTTCTCAATCACAAAACTGGTTTCACAGGTAGCCCTGCCTTTGATGGGATAGGTCATGCTTGTGACTGGACGGAAGTAGGTGGATGTATGGGACAGGTCTTGCATCTAGGTCTATTACAGAGATACAAGCCATGAGGCAAGTGTTGGGAGCAGGAGTTGTGTAGGGATGGATGAGAACATTGTGGAAGTCTGGTGAGTGGTGGAATACCATTGTGAGAGGGGTGAAAAGGATAGTAGATCATTTTAATGGCTGCTTCACAGCCTGTGCCATCGAGATCCGTCCTACCAACATCAGCTTTTGTGAACTGCACAGGTTCCCATAACCCTCCTGGCCTCAACCAATTGTTGTCCTTCACCCACCTATCCCTCCCCACTTCATGCTACAGCACTACACAGCCGCCTATTCCATCAATACACCCACAGTCTTTTTACTTCTCTCCTTTTCCACTCCTCCTCACTCCCCCCTTCCTCACTCCCCTCTTTTGGCTGAAAGTTGTTATGCCTATCTGTGACTCGATATCTCTGCTATATGGTGAGTAGCAATATACCCTTTTCATAATATTGTTATTGTTCCATCCTGGATTTTCCATTGCTTGAAATATTAGCTTTCAGAATTCATGTGTTCTTTCTTCATAGAGGAAATGAGAATTATTTGGGTAATACTGGAAAGGGGAAGGCTGTTCCAAGTCACATAGCAAGCAAATGGGATTTTGTAGTAAACAAAATGGAAACTTCCTATTATTATCATAGTGTGGTGTCAGCTAATAGCATGTGCAGTCACTGGTATAGAAAAAATGAATGAACAGTGTAGCATTAGCTTTTTCTGTTATTAAATAACAACAAGCAAGGTGGTGCAGTGTTTAGCACACTGACTTGCATTTGGGAGGACAATAGTTCATACTTGCATCCAGCCATCCTGAGTTAGGTTTTCTGTGATTTCCCTAAATCACTCCAGGAAAATGCTGGGATTGTTCCTTTGAAAGGATATCGTCCCACCACCACCTACTCCAATCCGGTCACAAACATCGCCTATCCCATCAAAGGCAGGGCTACCTGTGAAACCAGTCATATGATCTACAAGCTAAGCTGCAACCACTGTGCTGCATTCTGTGTGGGCATGACAACCAACAAGCTGTCTGTGCACAAGACTAAGCAGGTCAGTAGAATTCAGGTGCATCTTGTGCATTTATGAAATCCCATGATGGATTTGAGCCATGTTGAGCTTAATGATCACAAGATCCTGAATGTTAAACAGCTGAGTGATCAGGAAAGGGAATTGAAGGCTAAGGTGGCATTCATGAGTTTAGAAGTAATGATATAGGCTTGGGGCAGGAAATTTTAAGCTGTAATCACTCCAGTGATGAAACTTCCTGGCAGATTAGAACTGTGTGCCCGACCGAGACTCGAACTCGGGACCTTTGCCTTTCGTGGGCAAGTGCTCTACCGTCTGAGTACCTCGTCTCCTACCTACCTACCTACCTGTGAGCACCGGGCGTGAGTCGTGCTTCGGTAGCTCAGATGGTAGAGCACTTGCCCGCAAAAGGCAAAAGTCCCGAGTTCGAGTCTCGGTCGGGCACACAGTTTTAATCTGCCAGAAAGTTTCATATCAGCGCACACTCCGCTGCAGAGTGAAAATCTCATTCTGGAATCCAGTGATGATAAGTGCTCCAAGGCCCAAGGTCCAGGTAGTTTGCCCTCTGATAACTTTTGCTAAGTTACCCAGTCTGATAATGTGACTCCTGACCAGCATTTCAGAATTATCTGTTGATAGTTTGAATCAAGTGCAGCAAATGTTGTGGCTGCTTGTGCAGTTTGAGTTTCATGCTGATGAATTTTGTGCTGAGGCATAATGAATACTGCACCATGTGATCCTTTCTTTTCTATATCCTTTCACTAGAGGTACACTGGGTACTTTACTTTTGGAAACCTTGAGGTGTCAGGATTCTACAGGGAAGCTCAGTGCTCTTATTATAGGTGTGTATGTGCAGTGAGCTTAACCAGAAATACTGTTGGCAGGTTTAGGAATCATTGGAGATGTTGAGACAATATGTGCTGCAAATGAACAAAGCAATGCTAGTCCTTAGTATACCCGTTACCAAGTCTGATAGCATTTCTAACAGCTTAGAGGGCATTCAACCTGAGAATCAATAACACTTGCTGCTTGTTTACCATCACAGCAACTTTGGTGAGTTGCAAGAACTAATAGATTCTATTGAGACCCTCACTTTTGATGATGAGCGTTGTAGTGTAGATGTATGTTTGGCATCACTGCCTTCAGTTTCCAGGGGTGACAAAAAAAATATTATTCACTCGTGTGCAGGCATTGTTTTCAATGTGGCTTGCACGATTAACTTGTATGAGAATGTGTGGTTATTAGGGCTCCAAGACCTAACAGCTGGCACCATTGGGAGGGGGAGGGGGCCGGTGGTTTGTACGTGTCAGAGAAGATGAACCTCTTGGTGTACATGTATTCATGCTGTGGCAATATCATCTCTCCCTTATATTTGTGCCCACAATGGACAGGAACCTCTGCGTGCATTACTGGACTATGGTAGTTCTGTCTCATTACTTGACTATAAATTAAATTTGGAATTCAGCCATTTGTGTAAATTATCTTCCATGCACCCCTACCCTCAGAGATGTCATGTGGCCAATGGGCAAGAGTCGCCTTTTGTTGGGGAGGTGCACAGTAGCTTGTCCATTTGCTATTTCTGCTGGCCAGTTAGTCTCCCTGGTGTAAAGGACCTAGCAGTTAATTTGTTGCTCAGCTGCAATTTTTTCAAAGAACTGCATTGGTCCCATATTTTGCTAGTCATGCCTTCTATAAATTTTCACAAGATGAGAGTGATTAATTCTATAAGTTGCAAGACCAGGGTATTTGAGGTGGCTCATCTTCAGTCAGAACAGGCCCACACTAATTGAGTCTGTTTGGGGAGTTTCCTGATGTTTTGTGTAATAAGCTAGGAGAGACTAGTGTGATCCAATACGATATACGCCTGATTGATGATGTTCTTGTTCAGCTGTCTCTTTATTGACCCCCCCCCCCCCCCCCAAAAAAAATGAAGATCTTGAGGCTAGGGCTGGTTAATATGTTGCAGTATGGGGTGATCAGGCCATATATTTCTCCATATGTGTTACTGATTTTTCTTGTCCCCAATGCTCAGGGTCATGCAGTAGGTCAGTCATGGATTACAGGCTGCTGAATAAAAAGGTTGTTTTAGAGCCAGTCCCCTTGCCTGATCTTCACAACTGTTTCATGTGGTTCCCTGGGGCTCAGTGGTTCACTGCGCTTGACTTGAATCAAGCCCATCATAAAGTCCATCCCACCGAAAAATTTAAGCACATCATGGCCTTTCGCACTGACTGGAATCTCTACAAGTTCAATAGGGTGCCATATTTGTTGCCCACCAGAGCTGCTGTCTGTCTCATTTGTTGGATTGTTTCTTGGGGGATTTGAAATTTGTCTATGTATTTATCTACCTGGATGACATTGTCATTTCTAGTGGTTCATTTGAGGAATACCTTTTGCATCTTAGGCAAGTGCTGGCAAAAGCTTTACAGTGCTGGCTTAACCATCAAACTAAGATTACTCTCACCAGGTAATAGGCTTCATTTTTTTTCATCTGGTTTCAGGAGATGGCATTAGTATCGACCAAGAGTGAACAAAGAACTTCAAGAGCATTCCTGAACCTAGAACTAGGAAGCAGGTAACTAGGTTTATTGGAATGAGCAACTATTTCCACGTGTTTGTTCCCAATTTTGCTCAGCTTGTTGCCCCTCTTAATACTCTGCACAGTAAGGGAGAAAGCAAAAGCCAACAGTGTGTCTTTGAAGTTATAAAGACTGCCATTACAAATCCTCTTTTCTTGGCTGTGCCTGACTCAGACAAGAGATTTATTGTGCAGACTAATGCGGCCATTGTGGGGATTGCTCCAGTTCTCCTCCAGAAGGGTCATGGTCAAAGATCCTATTCAGCATTTGTGTCGAGGAGGCTGCCTGTCCCTGAGTTAAATTATTCTGTATAAAAATGTGAGGCATTGGCCATTCTGTTCCCCCTAAATAATTCCATTCTATCTGGAACATAGAAAGTTTGATTTAGAAACTGACTGTTAAGGTTCTGGCACCAGTTAATATGACGGTTGAGTATTTAGCCATGGGCAAGACCCTCAGAGTCCACCTCTGTCAAGTTAACCTCTCTGCCACTTATCAAGGGGGGGGGGGGAGGACTAATTGGATTTAAGGGAGGGGGGAGTACGTTGAGCCAAGGTGGCTTTAATTTTTGCAGATATTCACTCTGCTGGTACCACTAACTACTTGGGCTGCCGATGTTAATCCTGATCATATGTTGGGTAAGGAGTTTGTTGTTGTTTTTGGTGGGCCATGGTACAGACAGTCAGCTGGGGTGCAAATGGGTGGGACTACTGCTGTCTGGTACAGCCTTCAAGGAGCTAAAAGTGGTTAAATCAGTCAGAGGCAAGCTTTACTGGCTGGATTAAGGTCCAATAGTACCGAGTTGTGGGAAGAGTAAATGAATCGACTTCATTTACTTCCGGTACGATGGATGTGGAAGAATTATGGGCAAATTTTAAACACATAGTAAATCACACATTGGACAAGTATGTGCTGAACAAGTGGGTTACGGATGGAAAAGACCCACCGTGGTTCAACAGCGCAATTCGGAGAATGCTCAGGAAGCAAAGGCAGTTGCACTTGTGGTGCAAGAAAGATCGGGAGAATGAGGACAGGCAAAACTTAGTAAAGATTCATGCTGCTGTAAAAAGAGTGATGTACAAAGCATTCAACCACTGCCACCATCATACCTTAGCAAAAGATCTTGCTGAAAACCCAAGGAAATTCTGGTCTTACGTAAAATCGGTAAGCGGGTCGAAGGCTTCCATCTGGTCACTCACTGATCAGTCTGACCTGGCAATGGAATACAGCAAAACGAAAGCTGAAATTTTAAATTTAGCATTTGAGAAATCTTTCACGCAGGAGGATCATACAAACATACCACCGTTTGAGTCTCGTACAGATTCCCATATGGAGTACATAGTGATAGACATCCCTGGGGTTGTGAAGCAGCTGAATGGGTTGAAAATAAATAAATTGCCAGGTCCTGATGGGATTCCAATTCGGTTTTGCAGAGAGCACTCTATTGCATTGGCTCCTTACTTAGCTTGCATTTATCGCGAATCTCTTGCCCAACATAAAGTCCCGAGTGACTGGAAATAAGCGCAGGTGATGCCTGTATATAAGAAGGGTAGAAGGACGGATCCTCAAAATTACAGACCAATATCCTTAACATCGGTTTGTTGCAGGATTCTTGAACATATTCTCAGTTCGAATATAATGAATTTCCTTGAGACAAAGAAGTTGCTGTCCATGCATCAGCATGGCTTTAGAAAGCATCGCTCCTGCAAAATGCAATGATATCTTGTGAACCATGGATGAAGGGTATCAGACGGATGCCATATTCCTTGACTTCCGGAAAGCGTTTGACTCAGTGCCCCACTGCAGACTCCTAACTAAGGTACAAGCATATGGGATTGGTTTCCAAGTGAAAACATTTGACTCAGTGCCCCACTGCAGACTCCTAACTAAGGTACAAGCATATGGGATTGGTTTCCAAGTATGTGAGTGGCTTGACGACTTCTTAAGTAATAGAACCCAGTACGTTGTCCTCGATGGTGAGTGTTCATCGGAGGTGTGGGTATCATCTGGAGTGCCCCAGGGAAGTGTGGTAGGTCCGCTGTTGTTTTCTATCTACATAAATGATCTTTTGGATAGGGTGGATAGCAATATGCAGCTGTTTGCTGATGATGCTGTGGTGTATGGGAAGGTGTCATCGTTGAGTGACTGTAGGAGGATACAAGATGACTTGGACAGGATTTGTGATTGGAGTGAAGAATGGCAGCTAACTCTAAATATAGATAAATGTAAATTAATGCAGATGAATAGGAAAAAGAATCCTGTAATGTTTGAATACTCCATTAGTAGTGTAGCACTTTACACAGTCACGTCGATTAAATATTTGGGCATAACATTGCAGAGCGATATGAAGTGGGACAAGCATGTAATGGCAGTTGTGGGGAAGGTAGACGGTTGTCTTCGGTTCATTGGTAGAATTTTGGGAAGATGTGGTTCATCTGTAAAGGAGACCACTTATAAAACACTAATACGGCCTATTCTTGAGTACTGCTTGAGCGTTTGGGATCCCTATCAGGTCGGATTAAGGGAGGACATAGAAGCAATTGAGAGGCGGGCTGCTAGATTTGTTACTGATAGGTTTGATCATCATGCGAGTGTTACGGAAATGCTTCAGGAACTCGGGTGGGAGTCTCTAGAGGAAAGGAGGCGTCCTTTAGCTAAAGGTACATTGGGTACTTTGGTTTTGGAAACCTTGAGATGTCAAGATTCTATAGGGCCACTCAGTGCTCTTATTATAGGTGTGTATTTGCAATGAGCTTTAGCAGAAATACTATTGGCAGCTTCAGGAATGAAATCCATCTCACTGAAAAATCTAAGCTCATCATGGCCTTTTGCACCAACTGGAATTTCTGAGAGTTCAGTAGGTTGCCATTTGGGTTGGCCACCAGAGCCACTGTTCTCCCTTGTTTGTTGGATAATATCTTGGGGGATTTGAAATTCATGTGTTTATTTAACTACCTGGATGACTGGTCATTTATAGTGGTTTGTTTGAGGAACACCTTCCTCATCTTAGGCAGGTGTTTTTGAAGCTTTGTAATGCTGGCTTATCCATCAAGCTGCCTAATATGACTTTTTCCAGGTGTCGGGTTTCGTTTTTGGACATTTGGTTGTAGGAGATGGCATTTGTATTGACCAATACCGAATGAAGGACTTGAAGAGCACTACCCAACCTCGAATTAGAAAGGAGTTAGCTAGGTTTATCAGAATGGGCAAAATTTCCACAGGCTCGTTCCCAATTTTGCTCAGATTGCTGCCCCTCTTAATATACAGAAAGGGAGAAAGTTTTATATTGGACATAAGCCTACAGTGTGCCTTTGAAGCTATAAAGACTGCCATCATGAACCCTCTGGTCTGGGCTGAGCTTGACTAGACAAGAGATTTATTGTGCGAACTGATGTGCCCAGTGTAGGGATTGCTCTGGTTCTCCTGCAGGAGGATCAAGGTCAAAGATCCCCTTTAGCATTTGTGTCAAGGAGGCTGATTGGCCTCGAGTTAAATTATTCTTTGTACAAATGTGAGGCATTGGCCATTCTGTTCACCCTAGAAAAATTACAGTTCTATGTGGAACATAGAGACTTTGATTTAGAAACCAATTGTTAAGGTCTTGGGGCCAGTTAATTTGCTGGTCAGGGATTTAGCTATGGGTAAGACCCTCAGAGTCCACCTTAGTCAAGTTGAGCTGGTTAGTTGACCTCTCTGCCTTTTCTCAGGGGGGAGGGGAGGTACTAATTGGCAGATTTAGGAAATCTCTTGATGGACTTGAGCTATGTTGAACTTAGTGACCACTAGAGACTGAACTTTAAGCAGCTGAGTTGTTGGGCAAGGTAAACGCAGACTATGGTGGCATCCCTGAGTTTAGAAAGTAAGGATGTAGGCCCGGGGCAGGAAATTTTAAGCCACACTCAGCTCAGTGATGATAAGCACTCCAAGGCCCGAGGTCTGGGTGGTTTGCCCTCCGGTCACTTTGCTAAGCTACCCAATCTATTTATGTGGTTCCTGACTGGTATTCAAGAATTATTTGTTGATAATTTGAATAAAGTGCAGCAAATATTGCAGCTCCCTGTGGAGTTTGAGTTTCATGCTGATGTCTTATCCATACTGCACCACATGACCCTGTCCTTGGTTTTTCCTTTAGCTAACCTGAGAATGGATACTTTGGTTTTAGAAACCTTGAGACATCAGGATTCTATAGGGCTGCTCAGGGCTCTTATTATAGGTGGAAAGGTGCTAAAGCATATGCACAATGAGCTTGAGCAGAAGCATTATTGACTGGTTCAGGCATCATTGGAAATGTTGAGCCAATACATGGAGTGAATGTGCACAGCAATGCTAGCTAGCCCTTGGTATGCCTGTTACCAAGTCTTATAGCATTTTTAACATCTTAGAGGACACATGAACCAAGGTTCAATTATGTTTGGTGTGTTCCACCAACTTTGGTGATCTGCAAGAAGTAGTAGATTCTGTTGTGGCCCTCACTTTTGCTGATGAGCAGTGCATGACAGATTGGTGCCTTCAGTTTTCAGAGGTGACAAATCCTCTCTCAAATTTGATTCATTCATGCTCAGGCATTGTTTTCATTGTGGGTGCACATGAACATCTTGTACATGAGTGTCTGGCTGTGAGGGCCCCAAGGCCTAACAGCTGGTGGCATGGTGCCATTGGGGCGGAGGACAGGAACTCTGTGTTTATTATTGGACTCCAACAGTTCTGAGTGCTGTCTTCTTACGTGACAGTAAGCGGGATGTGGAGTTCACCATTTGTGAAAATTATCTCCCATGTGCCCCTGCTCTCAACGATATGTGGCCAATGTGCAAGAGTTGCCTCTTGTTGGGGAAATGTGTGGTAGCTTGTGCATTTGCAATTTCTCCTGGTTAGTTACTCTCCTTTTTGTAATGAACCTAGCAGTTAATTTGTTGCTTTTCAGTGATTTTATTCAAAGAACTGGGTTGGTCCCATATTTTAGTAGCTGTCTCTTCTTTAATTTCTTGCCATGTGAGAAGATAACCCTCTGTTCTTGTCGCCATCTGAGCATGATTAAATCTATAAGTTGTGGGACTGGGGAATTTTATATGGCTCCTCTTCAATCAAAGAAGGCCACACATTTGTTGCGCCTATTGGGGAAGTTTCCCAATGTCTTGTCTAATAAGCTAGGAGTGACTAGTGTGATCCAATATGATATACATCTGATTGGTATTGTTCTTGTTCAGCTGCCTCTAAAATGAAAATCTTGAGGCTTAAGCAGGCTGTTATGTTGCAGGATGGGGTGATCAGGCTATGTACATGGTGGCATCCAGTCAAGGAATATTTTAGGGAATTGGTTTAAAAAATGTATTTCAAAGGCCCAGTCAAATCTTTACAAGTTTACTCGTAGAGCAACTTATGCTGTGCCTACATGACACAAGTTGCCTGTCTTTCAAAACTGAGGCAGTTCTGTCCAGTTAAAGCTACTGACAAGAGACACCATGAGATCTCTGCTGAAACTGCTAGTGAATTCACACCACTGGTTTTAGCCAACAGCATGCATGGCATACAGGTCACCTGTGTGAGTGCTGAAGTGTTCTGTGGTGTGGAACACAGTTGCCTCTCCCTCTTGTAATCCAGACCTCGAGCAGAACAGATGTCTTTTCAGAAGGCAGAGCCCCTGGCTCTGTTTTTATTTATTTATTTATTTTCAAGTTCTGTGGATCCTTTATGCAAATGTATCACTAGGATGTAGAACGTGTCAGGTTATTACAGTAGTAGCCACATGTAGATGATCATGAGGCAACCAATTTAACATATATAAGCAGGTACATGAAAAAAGGACATCCACATGTCAAATAATTACACACAAAAACTCAGATAACAACACAGATAATAGTACAGTAATGACATAGATGATTTCATAAATAATAGTGCAGTAATGACATAGATGACTACATAAGTAAATTTAAAGTTATTCGTCTAAAAAAATATTCTCCCAACAAGTGATGCGCTAATCTACATAATCAGTTCTATTAGAAATGCATGAATTAAACACAAATTCAAGAAGTATTACACATTATCAGAGAATTTCTGTGAAGAATAGAAAGAATTATCCAAAAGATAAAGTTTTAGCTCTGTTTTGAATTTTGTAAGATCCCCAATGACTGATTTGATATGGACAGGAAGTATATTGAACACTTTTATACTTGAATAATGAACTTCTTTCTGTACCATGCTGAGATTTTTTAAATCATTGTGAAGATCATGTTTTCTCCTTGTATCATGATCATGGAATGCACTATTCATTTTGTAAATTGAATAATTTTTTTCATGAAGCACATTAGTGACAAGATGTATTGACAAGGCATGATGAGGATCCCCAGCTGTTTGAATAAATTTCTGCAAGAAGATCTAGGATGCACTCTACTCATAATCCTGATAACTCTCTTCTGTGGAACAAATACTTTATTTGCTTGTGGTTGATTTCCCCAGAATATGATGCCATATGTCATAAGTGAATGGAAATAACCAAAATATGCAGTTTTGATTGTTTCCATGTCACAAACAGATGCAACTGTGCAAATGGCAAATGCTGCTAAATTTAGTCTTTTACGTAGGTCAGTGATGTGGAAAGACCAGTTTAGTTTGTTATCAATATATAAACCCAGAAAAGATAAAACTTTCACTAGTTCTTTGTCTCCCACTTTATTTCATTTTCCAATTCTATGTTTACTGTTTGAAACTGAATGAAATGAGTCTTATTAACATTAAGGGACAGACCATCTGCAGTGAACCAATCTAGAACTTCTTGGAATATAGCTATCACAATGTTCTCTAGACTGCAGTTGTGTACCTTGTCAGTCATAATGGTTATGTCATCTGCAAATAGGGTAAAGTGTACTTCTTGGGTCACACACGATGGGAGGTCATTTACAAAGATTAAGAAAAGTAAGAGACCAAGAACCAAGCACTCCACATTTTAATGTACCCCAATCAGAGCTGGCAGGTGCCTTTGCACAATTGTTTAATACTACCTTCTGATTTCTGTCATCTAGATACGACTCAAGCCACTTCCCTACTTTATCTTTTAAGCCATAATGCTCAGCTTTTCTTAGTAGAATCTTGTGATCTACAGTCACATGCTTTTGACAGATCACAAAAGATTCCAACTGGTGACATTTTCTTGTTTATTGATTCGAGGAGTTAGTTGACATATGAGAAAATGGCTTGTTCAGCTGAAACACGCTTTTGGAATCCAAACTAATTTTTATTAAGCATGTTATATTTATTAAGGTGGGCCATGATTCTATTGTACATAAGTTGCTCAAAGATTTTTGAAAGACTTGTTAACAATGAAATTGTTAGAAACCTCTGCTTTATCACACTTTTTGAAGAGTGGTTTAACAACTACAAATTTTAGTCTATTAGGGACAGTACCTTGATTTAGAGATTCATTAAATATGCCACAAAGAACTTTAATAATATATTTGTGGCAATGTTTCAGTACTTTGATAGATATATTGTCCACACCAGTGGAATTTTTGTTTTTCATTTGGCATATCACCTTCTCAATCTCATCTGCTGTAATGTAGGGTACATGCATCAGGCTAATTTTTCTCTGCACTGCTTTTTGTAAAAGGTTCATGGCTTCATCCACAGAGCCTTTACAACCAATTTGATCCACTGCTGTCAGAAAATGATTGTTGAAGATATTGGCAACTATTTCCCCTTCATCTACCATGCTTCCATTGTGACACACTTGGATACTATCTGTATCCTCTGAAACTTTTGCTGTCTCCCTTTTTACCACCTTCCAGTTAGTTTTTACTTTATTATTTGATTTGTCAATTTTGGATTTGATAAACATACTCTTGGATTTTTTAATAACATTCTTTAGGATGTTACAGTACAATCTGTAGTGTTCCCTACCCTGAGGTTTATCAGAATTTCTGAGTGAAACATAAAGCATTCTCTTTTTTCTACATGAAGTTTTTATTCCCTTAGTGAGCCACTGTCTCCTACAGTCATTCTGGTTTGTGCTTTTTGAAATGTTCTTAGGAAATACAGCTTCAAAAAGGGTAACAAATTCATTTAGGAAAAGGTTGAATTTATTATTTACATTTTCAGCCTGATATACTGCCTCCCAGTCTAACTGCTCCAAATGCCTACTGAAGGTTTGCAGATTCTCACTGTTGATTAACCTGTATGGTCTACTGATAGAACTGCTTTTGTTAGAAGGGATTACATCGTGTATTTCCAACAGCTGCCCATCATGGTCAGAGAGACCACTTAAAATTTTTGTTGCAAATATATTTTTGATTCTATTATTATCTAAAAAAATATTGTCAATCAGACTTGTACAGTTCTTTGTTACCCTAGTGGGAAAGTCAACAAATGTCCTCAGATTGAAAGAATTCATTACATTCTCAAACTCTGTTCTCTCATTGTTACAGATAAGAAAATGTACATTAAAATCACCAAGCATTATTATTTCTTTGGTTTTTGAGTACAAGTAAGTTAAAAAAGATACTACTTGCTTGAGGATTCACTGACCTTTCCTGAGGGAGCTCTCTAGACAACAACAACATAAATAGGCAGTATATTGACAAGGACTTCAATGCAACAAGCCTCAAAATGCTAGTCAACTCAATATTTTTTTTACATCTATACATTTTTACACTATACAAGAGAAGGAAAGTTGCTACTCACCATATAGAGGAGATGCTGAGTCATGATAGGCACAATAAAAAGATTTGCACAATCATAGCTTTCAGCTATTAAGGCCTTTGTCAGCAGTAGACACACATACACACACGCACACACACACACACACACACACACACTCACACAAGTGCAACGTTAGCAGTCTCAGAGAGCTGAAACTACACTGTGAGCAGCAGCACCAGTGCATGATGGAACTGGCAACTGGGTGGGAGTAAGAAGGAGGCTGGGGCGGGGAGGGGGAGGGATAGTATGGTGGGAGTGGCGGACAGTGAAGTGTTGCAGTTTAGACGGAGGGCAGGAGAGAAGGTGCAGAGGGGGGAGGGGGTAAGTAGCGGAAAGGAGAGAAATAAAAATAAATTAAAAGACCAGGTGTGGCAGTGAAATGACAGCTGTGTAGTGCTGGAATGGGAACAGGGAGGGGTCTGGATGGGTGAGGACAGTGACTAACGAAGGTTGAGGCCGGGAGGGTTATGGGAACATAGGATGTGTTGCAGGGAAAGTTCCCTCCTGCACATTTCAGAAAAGCTGGTGTTGTTGGGAAGGATCCATGTGGCACAGGCTGTGAAGCAGATATTGAGATGAGGGGTATCGTGTTTGGCAGTGTGTTCAGCTACAGGGTGGTCCACTTGTTTTTGGGCCACAGTTTGGCAGTGGCCATTAATGTGGACAGACAGCTTGTTGGTTGTCATGCCTACATAGAATGCAGCACAGTGGTTACAGCTTAGCTTGTAAATCACATGACGGTTTCACAGGTAGCCCTGCCTTTGATGGGATAGGTGATGTTAGTGACTAGACTGGAGAAGTTGGTGGTAGGAGGATGTATGGGACAGGTCTTGCATCTAGGTCTATTACAGGGGTATGAGCCGTGAGGTAAGGGATTAGGAGCACGGGTTGTGTAAGGATGGACAAGTATATTGTGTAGGTTCAGTGGCGGAGAATGTAATTCAGTTGCTCCAGTCCCGGGTGGTACTGAGTTACGAGGGGAATGCTCCTCTGTGGGTGGACTGTGGGACTTTGGGAGTTGGTGGGCGACTGGAACGGGAGATTTGTTTTTGTACAAGGATGGGAGGATAATTATGGTCAGTAAAGGCTTCAGTGAGACCCTCGGTATATTTAGAGAGGGACTGTTCGTCACTGCAGATGCGACGACCATGGGTGGCTAGGCTGTACAGAAGGGACTTCTTGGTATGGAATGGGTGGCAGCTGTTGAAGTGGAGGTATTGCTGGTGGTTAGTAGGTTTGATATGGACAGAGGTACTGATGTAGCCATCTCTGAGGTGGAGGTCAACATCTAGGAAGGTTGCTTATTGGGTTGAGTAGGACCAGGTGAAGCAAATGGGGGAGAAGTTGTTGAGGTTCTGAAGGAATGTGAATAAGGTGTCCTCACCTTCAATCCAGATAGCGAAGATGTCATCAATGAATCTGAACCAGGTGAGGGGTTTAGGATTCTGGGTTTTTTGGAAAGATTCCTATATATGGCCCATGAATAGGTTAGCATAGGATGGTGCCATGCAGGTGCCCATAGCCGTACCATGGATTTGTTTGTAGGTAATGCCTTCAAAGGAGAAGTAATTGTGGCTGAGGATATAGTTGGTCAAGGAGATTAGGAAGGAGGTTGTTGGTTTGGAATACATAGGGCGTCTGGAAAGGTAGTGTTCGATAGGCGTAAGGCCATGGGCATTAGGAATGTTAGTGTACAGGGAGGTGGCATCAATAGTGACAAGCAGGGCACCGTGTGGTACAGTAAAGGAACTGTAGAGAGTCTGGCGAGGAAATGGTTGGTATCTTTTATATAGGAGGATAGGTTCCAGATAATAGGTTGAAGGTGTTGGTCTACAAGAGCAGAGGTTCTCTCAGTGGGGGCACAGTAACTGGCCACAATGGGGTGTCCTGGGTGGTTGTGTTTATGGACTTTAGGAAGCATGTAGAAAGTGGGAGTGTGGGGAGTGGTAGGGGTAAGTAGAGAGGTGGACCTGGGGAGAGGTTCTGGGATGGGCCTAAGGATTTGAGTAGTGACTGGATATCCTGCTGGATTGCTGGAACGGGATCACTGTGTCATGGTTTGTGGGTGGAAGTATCTGACAGCTGACAGAGTCCTTCTGCCATGTAATCCTTGCAGTTCAAAACTATGGTGGTGGAGCCTTTGTCCACAGGTAGGATTATAAGATTGGGATCAGTTTTTAGATGGTGGACCACGGTTCTTCATGTTCTTTCATGTAAAAGTGCTGTACATTGCCTAGTTTCCTTTACCAAACTGATGTTCCAATAGTCACAAGTCACATAAAAAGAAGTCAGAAATTTACATCCATGGAACTTTTGCAAAATTTCATCTATGTTAGCTGGTCTGTCACTCTCTCCTGTTACAATTTCATTTAACTTCCTGGCATCCAGAATCAACTAGACATCACCATTCTTCTTCTTTAAAACCACAAGTGGATTATTATACTTGCTGTTGACCTTTCAATTATCCCCCATGAGCCAATCTTTTGAATTTCTTTCCTCACTGCTTCTTTTTTCAAGAATGGAATAATACAAGTTTTTCGAAAAATGGTTCTTGACCCTTAAACTTTAATTTGCGCTCAGAATCTTTTACCAAATCAGGACTGTCTGAAAATGTCTTACAGTTGCTCAGGAGAATACCTTTTAATTCCTCCCTTTGACTATTTGCAATACATTCAATATTCTCAACTCTCTTTATTATTTCCAACCTTACTCTCTCCTCCTCTTCTTCTTCAGTAACCTGCTCAGTGATCAAAAGTCTTAATGGCAAATCTAATTCAGCTTGCACACACTTGTCTATACCTTCCAGAAATGATACTTTGTACCTACTTCCATGGGCGTACCCAGTGAGGGGCGGGAGCGGGGGGTGGGTGGGTGGGGGGTGGGGGGGGGGGGGGAGCTGCCCCCCCCCCAGAAAATATTCGCAGTTTTTCACTAGTTTACTGTTTCATTTAATAAGAAATGCTGCATGTTTTCTCGGATTGTACAAGTGCATTCTTGTATTTAAAATGTTTATTAAAACCAGTTTTTGACTGGTTTCCTGTTTTATTTAATAAGAAGTGCTGTATGTTGTCTTGAGTCCTTGTTTCCTGAGACTAGTATGACCTGCCCCCCCCCCCCCCCCCCCCCCCTCCTCCCTAGTTCAGATCCTGGGTACACCCTTGCCTACTTCCATTGCACCTAAAACTAAATGTACCGCTAGCAAAATCAATATTTACACACCATTTGCACAAGAAATTAGTCCCAAATATACATCAATGCTAAGATTTTGAATTACCAAGAAATTGCACTCCAACAGCTGTCCTACCAATACCACAGTTAATAATACCTCTTGTTTCACGCTTTTTAAGAGCTTACCAGTAGCACCAATAATTTTCATTCCCGAAACGTGTGTTACTACTATACCCTCCATATTCGTAATAGATTCAAAAAATGCCTGTGAAGTACCATTCAAATCACAACCACTATCCAGGAAACACTTAACATGTACACCTTGTACACTTGCTGTTATTATAGGTTGACACACTTTCTTTTTACTTGCCATGTGATGAACTTCATACAACAAATCCTCATCAATCCTTTCTTTACTCAATTCATTGCCCTCATTATTGATTATAGATTCAAATTACCCATTCTTTTCACTGCTGGATTCATCATTGCTATCATCATTACACTTACAATCAGAATTAGACACACTTTCCATTACACTGTGCTTTAAATTTGGTACTTCTTCCACTTTTTTCTCTATTTTAGACAATTTTGAATCTACATTTTCATTTACTTTTGCTGGTTTTTCCTCTACCACTACTGCACATTTGATTTCTACCTAAGTTTCTGAATCATTTTTAATATGATCAATTTGGTTCTCAAGTTTAAATCTACTTTCAGCACATTGTTTCTCGAAAACCTCCACCTTCATACTATTGCCATCACAAAGTTTCTCTCACTCGTCTACACTTGTTTCTTCACCATAGTTTGTTGGCGGCATTCACGTGGACATGCCCACACAGAATGCAGCACAGTGGTTGCAGCTTAGTTGTAGATCACATGACTAGTTTCACAGGTAGCCCTGCCTTCGATGGGATAGGTGATGTTTGTGACCAGACTTGAATAGGTGGTGCTGGGAGGATGCATAGTACAGGTCTTGCATCTAGGTCTATTACAGGGGTATGAGCCATGAGGAAAGGGGCTGGGAGCAGGGGTTGTGTATGGATGGACGTTTATATTGTTTAGGTTGGGTGGACAGCGGAATACCACTGTGGCATGGGTGAGAAGGATATTGGGCAGACATTTCTTATTTCAGAGCATGGAGAGAGGCAGTCAAAACTCTGGCAGAGAATGCAATTCAGTTGCTCCAGTCCTGGGTGGTACTGAATTATGGGAGAATGCTCCTCTGTGGCCAGACAGTGGGACTTTGTGAGGCGGTGGAAGACTGGCCAGATAAGGTGTGGGAGATTTGGTTTTGTACAAAGTTGGGAGAATATTTATCTCAGTCTTTCTGTTGTGACTCAGCATCTCTGTTATATGGTGAGTATTAGCAACTTTCCTTTTCACAATATTGTTACATTCCACTCTGGATTTTCCATAAATAAAGTAAAATATTTTCCTAATTTAACTCAGCAGCTTAAAATTATTTTTACCCTACATAAAAATGAACAAATGAATAAATAAGTAGGTAAATTATGCCTCAATTTTGTAATCCTATTTTGTCAGGATACATGGTTCATATTGTGGGTGATTTTGTACGCAATGGTAAAGAGAGGTGGGCTACAGAGTGGTGAAGCAAATGTCATCATAGAAAATCTGGATGGGAGCAGAAATGACTAGCAATCAATGTAATCAACAGAAAGTTTACTTCATTTGCATTTCTCCAAGTGTACAAGGACTCAATACAATAATGCATTAAGAGAGAGTCCAGCTAATACAAGAATAACAAGGGTGAGGCTCTCTGAACTAAAGCACAAATGATGGTCTCAGAGGCATGACTATATGGTGTCTGCATAGTGTCATGTAGCAAAGTGGCTCCACATGTGAGTGGGCTGTGTAGCTGCCACTAGCCATCCTATTTCCCAGCAGCAGAGGGCACTCATGTTACAGAGCCACTGGAAGTGTGGCCTACCAAGTGAGCACCAATGGGTCCACCAGATCATGTGCAGCCATGATCACTGTCTGATGGAAACTTGCATTGCCATTGCCAGCTTTGTAATGCTCATGAGTTGGTATTGATACATGATAGTGCAGTTAATATATTCACATTAGTACACAAATGAAAAGATTATGCATAAAAATATTCCTATTAAGTGTATAATTAGTTGGTGGGATTAAGATTTTAAAATACACTACTGGCAATTAAAATTGATACACCATGAAGCTGACGTGCTACAGACGCAAAATTTAACTGACAGGAAGAAGATGCTGTGATATGCAAATGATAAGCTTTTCAGAGCATTCACACAAGGTTGGTGCCAGTGGAGACATCTACAACATGCTGACATGAGGAACGTTTCCAACCGATTTCTCATACACAAACAGCAGTTGACTGGCATTGCCTGGTGAAACGTTGTGATGCCTCGTGTAAGGAGGAGAAATGCGTGCCATCACCTTTCCAACTTTGATAAAGGTCAGATTGTAGCATATTGCAATTGTGGTTTATCGTATTGTGACATTGCTGCTCGTGTTGGTTGAGATCCAATGACTGTTAGCAGAATATGGAATCAGTGGGTTCAGGAGGGTAATATGGAATGCTATTCTGGATCCCAACGGCCTCGTATCACTTGCAGTCGAGATGACAGGTATCTTATCCGCATGGCTGTAACAGATCATGCACCATGTCTTGATCCCTGAGTCAACAGATGGGGACATTTGCAAGATAACAACCATCTGCACGAACATTTCAATGACGTTTGCAGCAGCATGGTCTATTAGGTCAGAGGCCATGGCTGCGGTTACCCTTGACACTGCATCACAGGCAGGAGCACCTACGATGGCATACTGAATGACGAACCTCGATGTACGAATGGCAAAATGTCATTTTTTTGGATGAATCTAGGTTCTGTTTACAGCATCATGATGGTCGCATCTGTGTTTGGTGACATCACGGTGAATGCACATTGGAAGCACGTATTCGTCATCGCCCGACTGGCGTATCACCCGGCGTGATGGTATGGGGTGCCATTGGTTACACTTCTCAGTCACCTTTTGTTTGCATTGACGGCACTTCTAACAGTGGACGTTACATTTCAGATGTGTTATGACCTGTGGCTCTACTCTCCATTCGATCCCTGCAGAACCCTACATTTCAGCAGGATAATGCATGACCGCATGTTGCAGGTCCTGTACGGGCCTTTCTGAATACAGAAAATGTTCGACTGCTGCCCTGGCCAGCACATTCTCCAGATCTCTCACCAATTGAGAATGTCTGGTCAATGGTGGGCAAGCAACTGGCTCATCTCAATGTGCCAGTCTTCTTGATGAACTGTGGTATCATGTTGAAGCTGCATGGGCAGCTGTACCTGTACACACCATCCAAGCTCTGTTTTATTCAATGCCCAGGTGTATCAAGGCCGTTATTACAGCCAGAGGTTGGTTGTTCTGGGTACTGATTTCTCAGGATCTATACACAAAAACTGCGTGAAAATGTAATCATATGTCAGTTCTAGTATAATATATTTGTCCAATGAATACCCGATTATCATCTGCATTTCTTCTTGCTGTAGCAATTTTAATGGCCAGTAGTGTATATTTATTCCCTTTTAGACAGTGTCATCAGACTCTAGCAGGTTCACTCAGAGTAGGTGACGAAGCAAACTGTAGTGCTGTCCATAGCAGGAAAAAGTTGATCATGTTACAATGTGTCATTACAATGTGACCAGGTACAGCCATATTTCAGTTAAGACTAGTGTGCATTGTTATATCACAGTGTATACATTCAAAGCGATATGGAAAATGCCTTTGTGAACAGTCATGATGACTTGCTGTTAACGTCATTAAATCTGTAGACAATCAGAA
The DNA here is from genome assembly GCF_023864345.2 of Schistocerca serialis cubense. Lineage (NCBI taxonomy): Eukaryota > Metazoa > Arthropoda > Insecta > Orthoptera > Acrididae > Schistocerca > Schistocerca serialis. The sequence continues at coordinate 210,729,527 of NC_064646.1, read as the reverse complement.
GGAGAAGGGGAAAGATACTACTAACAGTGAGGGTGATTATGTAAAATGTAACAAAATGTTAAAGTTGAATATAAGAAGTAGCTAGATGCACACAATAAAAATCCCATTGAAGAAATGAATAAATATGTTGCTGACAGAGGCATCTTTTGAAACTGACCAAAGTGATAATGTCACATGTGTTTCGATGTATGCCAAATTATGATGCAGATGGGGTGAACTTCAACTACTGCATATTTCCAGCATATATTGCATCTTATCTACTACTTCCTACATTGAAAAAAGCTCCTGCCTTCTCAGCTTTATTATTTAGCTGCTTTCTATCTGCAGTTATTACCTTAACATTTACATGATTACAATAGGATTTTTCAAATAAAATATTTTTTACATCTATAAATACTAGATCTTATGTATATTAGGTCTCCATTGATAACAAATGTTGCTACTTGCTGTGTAGCCAACAGAAATTTTCAATCCCTGAATTAAGATGTGTAGATGATTTGTAGAAAGAGTGGCTAATGAGGTACATTTTTAACTTTGCTTCAGAATTGGTAGGTATTCCCATTTCCATGCATTATGTTAGAAGCATGCTAGTTGAATATCTATGACCAGACCACATAACACCACTCTGAACCCTGGGAAAAGAGTCAAAGCCTACAGGGAAATTATTTTTGGGTCTTTTATTGCAACTGTGTACTTCACAGTTGAAACTGAGCCCTATTACCAGAAACTAAAACAACAAAGGAGGAAATTTAGTTAGAAGTGAGTGCAAGAACCTCAAGATTGCTAAAAGGGCCTCTGCAAGACATAGAATTATCCACCTTGCACCATATTCTTACCGCTCACTTCTATTGAACAAACATCACACCTATTTTAGGTTCAGTACACCAGAAAAGTGGCAAACAAGTCCACAATCCCATTACTGCATCAACACAATGGGGGTGCCTACAAGGACATAACTTTCTGAACTGTGGACCCTGATTAATTCAGCCAAGTGCTGACCCTATTTCAACAGGTGGACCACATGGACTGTGCCCCATTCAGAACAAGACCATGAATATTTACTTCTGGTTCTGAAGTATCTCTATTGACCATTTGAAATTGTACAATGTGAGTTCTGATGAAAACAGAAGTAAAACTGCTAGCTGTGGACCACTTCCAGGTTTGTTCAGCCATCATCCAAGCTGCATTTGCCAGGTTTGAGTTTGGATCCCTGATCAGCACAGCTGTGCCATCAACAAACATTAAAGTTCCTGAACTGCCCTTTAAAGTCATTGGAAGGTCATTTATTTAGGATACAAGCAATAATGGCGGCAGTATCAATCACTATGGCATTCCTCATGCTGTGTGCTCTCACTCTGAAGCTACCCTCATTTCTAATGTACAGCTTTTCAGTATGTTGTATGTTCTCCACTATGGAGGAAAGACTCCATCCATGCAAGAGGGTTGCCATTAAAACCATAATACTTCATCATGCCATTTGGTATCCTGGCCTGAAGTATTCATAAGCCCACCAGAATACATGGACCTAAACAATAGCTGCTAGGTGGTGCTCCCAGTATTTGTGAGTTCTGCTGTTGCTACATCAGTGCTAGGTGTGGCCCACAACCCACGTGCCAGCATATTGGCACCTGTGGGCGCTCTGTAAACCTAGCAGCACTGGGGCCCAGACCTTAGTCATGTTCTAACTGCACTCTTGTATCGTTCCTTGTATGCACTGTTGCTTGTTACGTTTGGGGTCCTGATTTTGATTTACGTGACTTGTCACTCTGTTGTGTTGGCTTATTGTTTGTCCATCGCTGTTGTTGTCTGTAATGCTTTTTGGTGACTCACCATCAATACCCTCAGCCGGTTGGCCAGTGCCTCCTGGTTGTGTTCTATTCTGGTGATTATATGTAACGACAAGGAAAAAGTTTAACAGTGTCTTGTGGACGTGAAACTCGTGCAACTCGTGGAAAAGGCAGTAGCCGCTCCTACAGCAGCACTTGCAACACCAGTTCCAAAAGCACTGAAGTAGCGAGCCAGCTTTTGAAGTCAGAAAATTCAGTTTTTGTCAGAACACTTGTAGGTGCAGGGTTGACAGTTCAGGCTGTGATCGTTTTACAGCCAGAGTCCCATCCACCCAAGTTTCCGCCGTTTAATGACAGTGAAGAAGATTGGGACTCGCATTTGCAGCTGGAACACCACTTTGCCGTTTTTTGGGTTTCTGATGACGCTCTCCAATAGTCGTTCGTACTTTCCTGATCTTTATCGTAGACATTTTTCTTACTAAAGAAGTTTGCTCCCCTCTCAAATCCGGTTGGAGTCACATTTGGGGGGATCTGTTCGTTCTCGTTGAACTGCTCCCCTATGGCATTGGTGCAGAGCTGGTGCACTATAACAGTGATGATACTGAGGAACCCATCACCTATGCACCAGAGACTCGTTCAAAGAAACTACTCACAGACTGAAAAAGAGGCTTGGGCGGTCATCTTTGCCGTTAAAAAATTCCATGTTTATCTCTTTGGGACTAAGTTTACCCTCATAACTGACCACAAACGGTTGGTAACTCTCTTTGGGACACAATCTCTGCTTCCATATTAGACGGCTCAAAGACTCCAGCTTTGCACTCTTTTCCTTAGTTAGTACAATTAGACCATTAAATATAAGCCTACCATGCAACACGGATGCACTCTCTCGTCTACCCTTGTGGCCAGACTTGGCATCTGACCGTTGGAGATTTCCTGTTTCCACACTGACATAGCACACTAAAGCACCTTGGATAGGTTTCCCAGTACAGCTACTCACAATGCTACAGACACATGTCTTGACCTTATGGCGTGTCATGCGTTACGTTATACTCGGGTACCCTGCCTATTTTTCCAGAATTCTGGGCCTGGGCTCACCTTTCTCATCGTTTATCTGTTGCCACCAACATTCTCCTGCTGGATTCAGAGGCGGATACCCACCATGTCATCATCCCGACTACCTTAGGCTCTCATATGTTGGAACTCCTCTATTGTGGGCAATGGAATGTCATGGATGGAAGCACTTGCCAGACGACATGCCTGCTGGCCATGACTGAACAAAGACATGCAGGCCATGGTGGGCAGCTGTTCTGCATGTGCCCAACATCAGGCTCTCATTCTTTTGACTACTGGCCCATTCCCCTGTGATCACATTCAGCTGGTCCCTTTCTGGGCTCTATGTGGTTCCTTGTTGTGGACGCTTATTCCAAATACCCCTAAGTGGTTACCGTGGCATCCACCCCTACCATCGCCACACTCAGTGCACTTACCCATCGAAGGGCTTCCCTGCGCCCTGATGTCCAGCAACAGGCCACAATTCATGGCGATGAACTTTAAACAGATCTGCAATGTCAATGGCATTAAACACCCGTTGAGCCCACCATTTCATCCATCCTCCAATAGCGAAGTGGAGTGGATGTACTTTTAAACAGCAAATGCTGAAAGCAGTGGGTACAACTACCACAACAGCAGCACTCACAATTGATTGGCGACTCCATGGAGTGCTGCGTGCACATTGACCATATACATGAAATTAGAAGGAAGGTCAGCGTTGGCCATAATATTGATGGTTTATTGATAGCAAAATCGATTAGTGTTTGGTGTACAAATTCAGTGCTTGGTGTACAAATTAAACTCACAGGCTAAGAAACGATCACAATATTGTGATAGTTTCTTATCTTTGGTTACTGATAATAACTTGATGGTGGTCACCTGTAGGGAGCACCTTTTCATGGTCGATGCTTCTTGGAGCTTTGAGCATCGGCACGCCAATCAGCTCAATGCCTGCCTACTGACTGCACCTCCATCAGTGGTCACTTGGAGCTGGAGTGCCCACCCTTGCAAACCCCTCAACCACACAGGTGCAGTTTGCATTCCAGGGCACCATCGTTGATTCCTGTGAGTGCAGTTTTAGAGGTTGGGCCTCACTGCAGCATCCATCCTCTCAACAGTCGTCATCCATGACGCTGTTCTCCAATGCATTGCCTGACGTTCAGCATTCCTTCTCCCAGCTGGTGGGCTCCTCCACTGGAATACCAACTGTGCCACCGGTTCACTTTCCTAAGCATTGTGCAGGGTGCTTCAGGCCCTTTGCGTCCATTTTGAGGAGGAGGGCTCTGGTATCCCAGCTCAACGAGTTATAAGGCCCGCCAGAACGCATAGTACCTAGATGACAGCCGCTAGGCTGCTGTCGTCACCTCAGCGCTTGACGTGGGCTACGCCCCACATGCCAGCCTAATGATGCACGTGATCGCATTGTAAAGCTAGCAGTGCAGAGGCCTGGATCTCTGTCGTGTTTCGACGGCGCTCTTTCATCTATCCTCGTATACAGCTTTGCTTGGTTCCAGATATTGCTACATCTAGGCCCTTGACTTTAGTTTACCCTCCGTACTTGTCATTCTGTCATAATGTCTTGTTTTTGTATGCCCATCCTTGTGACTGATGGTCTGTGAGACTTCAGCTGTTCACTTAATTAATAAAACGAAATACCTACAGCTAGGGTTCTGATATTATTTTATTATATTGCAGTGTATTGCAATATAATATTGTATTGTAATATAATGTGTTGCAATACAATAAAATAACGTCAAAACGATGGCTGTAGGTGCTACATTTCATTATGTATTGTCTTCATGTATGTCCATTGCTGTTGTCGTCTTTCATGGTTTTTAGTGTCTCAACGTTGACACCACCTCCTGGCCATGTCCGATTCTGGTATGCCAAGTAGACTCTTGTGACCCACATAATCAAAGGCTTTGGCAAGGTCAAGACAATCTCTCTCGTTCAACTCTCCCAGCACCTCGCCTGTAAGGACCCGTATCGCCCTCCGTGTCGAGAATCTTTTGGAGTCGTTAGTCTTCTGACTGGTTTGATGCGGTCCGCGACGATTTCATCTCGTTTGCCAATCTCTTCATATCAAATAACACTAGCAACCTATGTCCGCGGTTACTTGCTGGATGTTGTCCAACCTCCGTCTTCCTCTACAGCTTTTACCCTCTACAGTTCCGTCTAGTACCATGGAATTCATTCCCTGGTGTCCTAACAATTGTTCTATCATCCTGCCCCTTCTTCTTGTTAGTGTTGTCCATACATCCCTTCCCCGCCGATTCTGCAGAGAACCCCCTCAGTCCTTACCTGACTTGTCCACCTAATTTTCAACATTATTCTGTAGCACCACATCTCAAACGCTTCGATTCTCCTTTGTTCCGGTTTTCGGACAGTCCATCTTTCACTACCACACGATACTGTGCTCCAAACGTATATTCTCATAAATCTCTTCGTGAAATGGAGGCATATGTTAGTTACTAGTAGACTTCCCTTGGCCAGGAATGCCCTTTTTGCTAGCACTAGCTAGTAGTAGGCAGCTTAGAGTTCTGTCCGTCAACCTATTAAGCACAGATGATCCTGTGCAGTGAGATGATACGGTGGGCTGCTGGCTGTACCATTGACAACTCTCCACCACACGATACATATACAGGAAATACCTGCAAGTGTCGTGATTTTAACAAAAATGAGAGATTTCATATATTCTGTATGAGTATATGATGACGAAAAAAGCTTTACTATTTTTCAGGTCTCACGCTATGAGCGTGGGCATGGCAGTGGCGGAAGGAGCACTATTTCTGTCAAGAGTCAGCCATCGTCGCTGGGTACATTAGCGTCGAACTGAGAGCCGTCATCCAGAAAAAATGTCGTGAAACAGCTCGCCTGACCCTCCATTAATAATGATGACAAAAAATGGAGTTTGAACTGTGAAACATTAAACGATGTATTCAACTCATGATCAGCTTGGGCCACGATTAATTCGATGCTATTGATGCAATTCATTAATGTTTGAGATATGGCAATATCTTCGTGTGTAAGTGTCATGTAGATAATAAAAAAAATGGTTCAAATGGCTCTGAGCACTATGGGACTTAACATCTGTGGTCATCAGTCCCCTAGAACTTAGAACTACTTAAACCTAACTAACCTAAGGACATCACACACATCCATGCCCGAGGCAGGATTCGAACCTGCGACCGTAGCAGTCGCGCGGTTTAGGTAATACAGATTAAGAAAGTCAACATAAATATTTTGAAGATTTTAAGTAATACTATATGAAGAAAATCTTCAGAAATCATTGGCTAAGCTGAAAGTTTTTTTTTTTCAGGTATCAAAGCTGAAATGCCATTTGAAATATATCTCTCCAGAATTGATACTGAATAGTAACATCTGTCAATTATTGTATATACACTGTTGAATTTGATATGACTTCCCTTTAAAAATGTTTCAGTGAAAGTATGACGAAGGATAGTTTTCTAATGTTAGATTGACTAATCAATTCTGGACTGAGGAAAGTCAAATTTAACTGTGAAAAAGCAGTTTAATGATTGTTTCGAAATAACAATACAGAGATTATCTTTGCGAGTAGGCGAAGCTTAAGAACAGTACTAATGTCGTTGGATGCTATAGATAGCCTGCGCTATAGTTTAAGACAAATATGATATTAATGCTGAGTCTCGTCGTGCATAGGAGAGAACTGTGATAAAATAATATCTTCAAGCTAAAAATATTTCTTATGATTGATTGCATAAGTTTAATTGGGTCTATATTTCGTGGGTTGGTTCTAGACAGTTCCAAAACTGAATGTTGGCAGACCATGGTGAACTGCGTGAAGCTCACACGAAGTGAATATCTGTGGGTTTCTATAACAATGAATAAACAAGACTGGTAAAGCAATCCAAATTTTAAACATTACAACTAGTATTAATGATCAAAACCTTAAGCCCCCAACGACCTGCCGCCAAAATAGAACATGCAATCTAACTAATTTTATCTTCGGAATTATACTCGTACAGTGGTGTGCGCCCGTTGTGCGGGTTACGTATTGCAGCAGTAACGGCTCGTAAGTGGCAGGATAGCACATCCCGATACGGTGCACATAGACCCACGGGCCACTGTAGCAGCCAGGATTGTTATTCGTGCATCTGAAATGTACTGGTTCCCTCGGCACGTTCCATCACAGCCGTCCTGCGCCGAAGTCGTGTCTCATTAATAGCTCTGCACGTGTTCTAAATTACTTACCGACATGCAACGTTTTCACTCCTTCGGAATGTTCCATAGTAGCCATGCTTTGATGCAACCAAGACTCATTGATGAGAGGTGTTATCCAAAAGTTCCCAAGCTTCGGATTTTGTGCCCATGTGGATACGCTTACGCTGAAGTACTGGTAGGTGGCTCCCCACATATCTTTCTTGAGTCAGTGTATCATGTGGCTGCAAGCTGAGAGGTTTTATTAGCTGTTTTGTGAGGTATCCATATTATCTTCGTTACTCTGTAAATTTTGTTTCTTACGTAAATACTGATATGCATAGCTCACACATAGCAAAACCATGCAGCTGAGTTATCTTTGACTATAGCTACAATATCTTTGTGTTGCTACACTGGCTCTCCCTGAGAGCGCTAGCAAAGTTACACGCATTCTAAACTGAGCAGTGTTGAGTAGCAGATGTATTTTGAAGAGTGATCGGGAAATTTTCTTTATAAGTACGATATCAGATTGATGGAATTGGAGTATGAATATTTTTGATGCTATTATGAAGAGAGGAGCTGACGAGATTACTTGTGAGTGTTTTGGAATGTTGAGAGATTGAAGCAAGCACTCAAGTGAGTAACATTATTTTGTATTATTGAGATTGTAGTAAGGAATCTCAGATAGTTGGACTGTTAGAAGGATTGCTCTGATAGGAAGATGAGATTCCTCTTGCTTAAAGTTATTTCTTAAAGCCATGTTATGTAAATACTATTGTGAACATTCTTTTGATTTTTAAGCATTACTTTTCAATATTGAGTTTCATTTGAATTTTGTCAGAACTCATTTCTTACCAGTTAAAATTTCCACCCTTCTTACAGTTTATTTTGAACGTATGCACATCGCACTTTGTGGTATGGAATATTCAGTCGTTGTTTTTAATGTTGCTTTGCTGCTGTATGTTGTGAGCTGCTTTCGAGAAATCTACAAAAACGTTTTCACGACACGAGGTAAGTGAAAATGCAGTTTAGGGCCTGCAATTTTGAAGTTAAGTTTCACATTTATTTCAAAAGTTAGGTTACATTCAGGGTAGCACTGCATTTTTATAGAAACAGTTAGCTTCAATTTGTAGACAGTGTTGTGCAAATCATATTAAGTCTTTGAATAGTTCAGTATAGTCCGAGTTTAAGTTAGGAATTAGTTTGTTTCGTAATCGTTTTTGAGAATTGGGCAGTTTTACGAAGATCCATTCAGAGGAAATCGGTTAAGTTACAGTTGGCGAGCACATTTCCACTGTTGTATTGCCATGATTTTGAGGTGGCTGACCTGTCTCTAAAAAGTTTTGTTTTAAACTTGGGAAAACGCTGCGGAAATTCTTCAAATATTGAGGCAAGCTTTTGGAAACAATACTTCGGGACGGACACAGTCTTATGACTCATATAGGCGTTCCAAAAGTGGACGAACATCGGCTGATGATAACTGTTCCAGTCGGCCGTCAACTGCCATCCCACTGGAAAACGTTCAGAAAGTGAGGGATCTGATTCTGGAAGGATGTACGCAGGCTGGACTGGTACCTCCAGACAGTTAAACACATTTCTACCATTCCTACATCATTTGAGCTTCCAACATAGTAAATAAAAGTATCTAACGCTCAGTTAAGGAGAACTGTACAATCATGTTATCAGAACATTAGAGAACATTAGAGAAGATGGCTGCTGTATAAGATAAATTGAACCTTTGCGGATAATATTTTAATATAAAATCGTTCATGTGATGCAGACTGTGAAATTTTACATGTTTCTGAGAAAATCAAAACGGTGATACCACTAGAAACACTTGAAATGAATACGCAGGGTGAACCAGAACTACAGCGATAAACATTCGGAGGTGATAGTATATGCTGTGGGTAGGCCTTGCGCCTATGTGGACGGCAACCAACATTACACACATGCGAAGCAGTCATGTAGTTCACAGGGGCTAGCCTTCCCGCGGACAGACCAACTCGACCGTGATCTACCCGGCCACCAGACGGAATCTCAGGTACCAATAGAGGTCGCTTGCCCCACAGGCCTTTCCCCTCCACTGACCACGTGACTGAAAGTAGTGCCTACAGTATGTCGGTGCCCGAGCTGTATTTAGGCCATCCAATCCACCTTATCAGGGCTTCCTGTCTCTCCTCTCCCCATATTTCCTTACCCCCTTGTTTCCCTTCTGCCTTTCTTTCCCCACCCAACAACTATTAGCATCACCAATTGCCCCCTCTACTCCACATCATCTTCTGCCCTAACAGCCACTCCTACCTCATCGCTCCTCCATCCTTATAACACAACATTCCTACCCTCTTCACAGGCCAACTTCTTCCCCCTTCAACAATTGACCCCCTATCCTAAGGCAGGTCCTTCCAATTTCTAGTGACAGGTAAGTGCTTCTTTCACATGTAAGTGTTTCAGCAACATGTTTTAAATGTGCGCTTATTATGTTTCATTTTACCTTTTATTATTACTGTTTTTAACTACCAGTGCAAAAAATCGTCCATCCTAGATCTCAAACACACCTTTAAAAAGTTTTAAATTTAGTGTATATATTTCCGCTATCTGTTTCTTGTTTTTTTCTCATCTACTTTATTTTTTTATCACCCATTGGCTGATTGCCTGTACCGCTAACAGCCCACCCACCCGCCAATATGGGGTGCAGGGCGACGAAATAGTAATAAAGAAAAAAAATCAAGACGAGCAGTTCACTTCGAATGGGCTTCCTGAGGCAGGCAACAAATACAGTAACATTCCGCCAATCATGAACTCACATTGTAGCCGTCACAATGACGACGCCGATTTCCGAGTCAGTGACCAGTTTGTAGGCTTGCAAGAATACAGGTCTTTATTTCGTTAGTGATACTCCAGACATGATTGTGTTCTGTCATACTGGAACTCTGATACCCGACTGTCTTTCTGGGACTTTAACTTGTACTGATGCTAAGTTCACAATTATCACAATATTCCTTGGACTGCCCCTTTGGGACTTGAACTTTTGCTTGTGTAGTGCTGTCTGTATTTACCAGTTAGTGACATTTTCTAATAGTACTTATTTTCCTACAGGCCTTCAGCCTTCACTCAGTACTAATATTTTTTCTTCACCCGAAAAGTGAGTGTTTCGTTCAGGCCTTTTGACTCAATATAAACATTACTGTTATTTCTATATTTGAAAACAGATTTTCTTTCAGAAAATGTTTATTGTTATTTAAGGAGAAATTGTCTTTGTAAAGTAATTAATTCTTACATTGTAATTCACCCAAATTGTTGAAGATGTATTCTTCCTTGTTAATTAAAATCGTTCTACCACGTATACGTGTACATTTCTTGCTCGCCAGAGCAGGCAGACACAACAGTATGGCCCAAAACAGGGAAATTTGTCTAGTAAACATGAGCTCTAAAATGCATACCGAAACTTAAAGAACTGTGAGCACTTGATCATCTTCGATACTGTGGAACACGTCTCTTCTTCTGCAAGCTCTTTGCTTTCCAAATTTTGGGAGGAGGCAGTATGGACCAATACAAGAAATATTCCAGTAAACATGGGCTCTGAAGTGCATACCGTAAGAGCTATGAGTACTTGGTTAGTAGAAGATATGTGCTTCACAATAGCGAAGATGAGCAAGCGATCACAGTTCTTAAGGCATTCATTTTGGAGCCCATGTTTACTGGACTTTTTTTTTGGTCAATACTACCACCTCTCAAAATACGAGAAGTAAAGAGCTTTCTGCAGAAGGGGTATGTCTTACAGTAACGCAGATTAAAAAGTGCTCGTAGTTCTTAATGAACACATTTTAGAGGTCATGTTTACGAAACATTTGTTTCTTGTTTTGGTCCATACTTACACCTCTGAAAGTCTGTCTGCGGGGATCTGTTTGACTCTGTATATACCGAGCAACGTGGCCCAGCAGTCAGCACGTTGAACTCGTTTTCAGGAGGACGACGGTTCAAATATATTTCCAACCATCCTGATTTCGATTTTCTGTGATCTTGCAGTTTCGGCACCATTGGTGCCCCTCTCAGTCTGGCGTCCCAATTGGCGGCTTGTGTCGCCTGGATGTCAAGCTGGTCCTCTACAGGACTCCACCTGAAGCCGAGAAAGTGCCTCTTCGTTGCCCAAGAAATGAAACTCTTGGGGCATCTAGTGAAGGGCGATGGAGTCCATTCCGATTCAGAGGAAATAAGAGCAATCATACATTTTCTGAGTCCTCGACACATTCATGATATGACAAGTTTTCTCGAAATATACTCTTACTAACCACTATTCGTTAATTACATCTGTTTCGAGGCACATCCCTGGCAAGAATTACTGAGAAAGACGACAAGTTATCCTGGACTAAAATGCAAGAAAGATCTTTCCTTGTCCTTAAGGAGGCGCTAACATCTTCTCCAGAACCTAGCATTGTATGAAGAGAACGCTGAGACAGAACTTCACATTGATGCTAACTGGTTTAGAATAGGGGCAGTTCTAGTACAAATTCAGGAAGTTGCTGTGAAGGTGATAGCACATGCTTTCAGACTGCTCTACAAATCTGAGAGGACCTATCTGCAGCCGAAATTATCATATTAGTAACAGTAAGTTGAATACAAATTTTGTTTGGTTTGACAAAGTGGCATTTTATCTTCCTGTTGGTATAATAATGTCTACATTGTTTCAATTAGTCCTAGTAATTTGGTGACTGAGTCAAGGATGCAAAGTCATGGGATAGCAATATTCATATATACAGCTGGCAGTAGTAACGCGTACGGAAGGTACAAATGGGCAATGCAATGATGGAGCTGTCATTTGTACTCAGGTGATTCATGTGCAAAGGATTCCGGCACGATTATGGCCGCACGACGGGAATAAACAGACTTTGAACGCAGAATGGTAATGGGAGCTAGACACATGGGACATTCCATTTTGGAAATAGTTATGGAATTCAACATTCCGCGATACACAGTGTCAAGAGTGTTCCGAGAATACCAATTTTCAGGCATCACCTCTCACCACGGACAAAGCAGTGGCCGACAGCCTTCACTTAACGATCGAGAGTAGGAGCGTTTGGACAGAGTTTTAAGTGCTGACAGACAAGTAACACTGCATGAAATAAACACAGAAATCAATGTGGGACGTACGCCGAATGTATCCGTTAGAACAGTGCGGCGAAATTTGGCGTTGATGGCTGTGGCAGCAGACGACTGATACGAGTTCCTTTGCTAACAACACGACGTCACCTACAGCGCCTCTCATGAGCTCCTGACCACATCAGTTGGACCCTAGAAGACTGGAAATCGGTGGCCTGGTCACATGAGTCCGGATTTCAGTGGAAAGTGATGGTAGGGTTAGAGTGTGGCACAGACATGAAGATGTTACGGACCCAAGTCGTCAACGAGGCACTGTGTAAGCTGGTGGTAGCTCCATAATGAAGCGGGCTGTGTTTACGTGGAATGGGCTGGCTCCTCTGATCCAACTGAACCGATCATTGACTGGAGACGGCTGTGTTCGGCTACTCGGAGACTATTTGTAGCCATTCACAGACTCCGTTTCTATGAATGACTGCTGTGCCATGTCACCAGGCCACTGATGTTCGCGACTGGTTTGAAGAACTTTCTAGACAATTCTGATTTGGCCACCTAGACTGCCGAACATGAATCCCACCAAACGTTTATGGGACATATTCGAGAGGTCAGTTTATGTACAAGATCATGCACCGGCAGCACTTTCGCATTTAAGTGTGCCTGTAGAGGCAGCGTGGCTCATATTTCTCCAGGGAAATTCCAATGACTTCTTGAGTTCATCGCAGTTCGAGTTTCTGCGGTACACCGGGCCAAAGGAGGTCCGACGTGATGTTAGGAGGTATCCCTTGACTTCTGTCACTTCAATGTAACTTGTAAGAGGATTCATTTTTCCTCTATAGTACCTTTGGTTACGGTTCTAACAGTTTTGCCGATGTTTTTTGACTGAAGATCACATGCCACTTCAGTCTGACGGTAATCTACATTAACATTGCGGCGACATCATATGACAAGAATCTGTGCCATGAGACATCTGCATACACACAAATTGCGACTTTCTTATTATACAAGAGACCCACAGGAGCTCCTATGATTGGAGGCCAAAGGTAAACGGCATGAAACTGATCACCGAAAGACTAAACACACAGTACGGAAGTGCAATATTTGCCGAACCGAACCTTCTTATCCTATCCATGGACCTCACGACAGAAGAAGATACAGAAATCCTGACTTTCAAAGTCAATTACGCACAGTAACATCAGTGTATAAACCACCGAAGACAGATTTCAGTTTCAGGAAACTTCTGCTGCAGTACAAACGAAACTAGTCAGGGGTGATTCCAATTGCCGCAGCTACCTGTGGGGTTACAGGAAAAGAGACAAAAAAAGGAAAGCATCTTGAAGTCTGGTCCGAAAGTATGGAATTGAAGCTCATACATGATCCGAAGAAGTCACCCCTCTGTCAATAGTAGGAGAAGGAGCTCTGGATATCTTTGCAAGTGAAAATACAGTACATCAATCGATAAAAGATGTTATGGAACCAGTCTCACACTTCTAGCACCCACTTATCATCTGTATTGTGGAAGCAGTTGTGGTATCAAAGAAGGACGGATTCATAAGACGATTTAATTTTAAGAGAGCACAGTGGACCAATTTCGCAGAAGAGCTGGGTGTGGAAGTGGGGAATGTGGAACCTGTCCCACGAAAGTATGGTCAGTTTGCAACCTAGTGAAAACCATCTCGCGGAAACATATCCCTAGGGCCTGTGGAACTACCTATATCCCAAGAATTGACAAAATTTCAAAAGCACTGCTGGAGAAATACGAACAACTATTCAGTGAAGACCCTTTCCCTGAATAAGCAATTCAAACCGTTGAGCAACTGATGTCTGCCATATGTGCCTCTAGAAGAAAATTGTAATATAGTAACACAGACATGAAGTATACCAGTCATAGAGAGTGGAAACTCTTGAAGAACCTCAGTGGTGACCACACTAGGGTTTCTGCTGAAATAACTAATGTAACCTCACCATCTGCTACTAAGGGGCAAAACCGAAAGATATTCTGAGAGGACAAAGTTGCAAAGATATGCTTAATGTATTCACATTAGTAGAACCGGAGAACGCCATATGCTGCATGAAGAATAACAAAGCTCTAGGTCTAGGTGATTTACGAGTTGAACAAATAGATTCGGATCAGGTAGCAAAAAATGTGTTTTAAATCTAGTTAACTACTACATCTCAAAATTACAGATACCTAAATCTGACGTAAGGCCTAAGTGATAGCCATATTGAAACCTGGAAATGATCTAACAACCCCAAGAACTTTAGACTAGTCTCGCTTCTCTGTCACATATACAAACTGTTGGAAAGAATGATTCTGAACCATGTATCTATATATGTAGATCAGACCCTTATTAAACAACAGGCGGGATTCCGCCAGGAAAATCATGTTGAGGCCAGACCCTCAACCTAACACAACCTAATGAGGACGGATATGAGAGGGGGCAGATCACAGGCGCTGCATTCTTGGACCTAACAGCGGCGTAGGACACAGTAAATCGTAACAAATTCGCAAGGAAGATTCATAAAATCACCAAGGACTAGCGATTAGCGCAGTTCATCCAAACTCTACGACAAAGTAGGAGGAACAACAAAAAAGGCTGATGGAGAATCCAGAAGAACGATCTTGCTTAAGGCACTGTGTTGGCACCGCTGCTATACAATATCTATACCACTGGCCAAACAGTCGGATCAGAAACAAGATTTTTCATATATGCCAACAACACAGCAATCGCAGCCCAAGGAAGAATGCCCGAGGAGATATAAATGAAACTGACTGTAGCCCTCGAAGATCTGGCTGAATACTATGGCAATAACTACCTAAAGCCTAATCCACCCAAAACACAGTTCTGGAGTTTCACTTGAGAAACAGGCAAGCTAGAACGTAACTTGGAGGAGAAAGCAACTACAACACTCGGACACACCTACATACCTCGGAGTAAAGCTCGACTGCACACTTACTTCCAAAGATCATAGCGAGAACATGAAGCTACAGCAGAAATAATATTTTACGCAGGCTAACAAACAGCACATGGGAGGCTAAACCAAATGTCCTGCGTACGTCTGCCCTATCTCTATGTTCCTCTGCGGCGGAATATGCTGCACAGGTCTGGCAGAACTGCGCACACACCAAGCACGTTGACACCGCTCTTAACGAGACAGGTCATATTACAACTGGTTGCCTACGACGGAATCCAGTTGACAAAATCTGCCATCTTATAAGCCTAGCACCCCTGAATGTCAGACGTAAAACAGCGACAGGGATTGAGACGAAGAAACAGGAAAATGATTCCAGGCATCCCATGTTCGGGAGCGAAGCATTAAGTCCCAAGCTGAAGTCGAGAAAGAAGTTTCTCCGAACAACTGAAGTCATTAGATCATCACCTTCCACTCACTAATAGAACTGCGGCGAAACAAAGCAACTGGAAGTAACAAACAAAACATAAAGGAAGAACCTGCTGCTGGTGTCCCACTACCGTACCAGACGTGCAAGACTTAGAAACAGAGTGCGAACTAGAGTGGTACAGTGCAAAGAAAACTTGAAGCGGTGGGGCTTCATTACTGGAGATACAACCGCTGTATGTGGAGAACTTGAAGGTAGTGAACACCTCTTGGTCTGCCCGAAGTTGCTTGAAGCCTACACACTGTTCCAGCAATCAAGACTGCTGAATTTTGGGCCACAAAATAGATTTGAGATGTGTAAATTCTAATATATATATTAGATATTATCTTGTATTGTATTATTTTGAATTTGTAAATATCTGTATTGTACTGTCCTGGACACGCAAATACTAATAGTCTTGTTACATACTCCGCCACGTTACATACTGGGGGGTGTGTGTACTGCAGTAATTATACTTGGGTTCAACATGTTGGTTTATGGTTACTGCATGATGCTTGTTTACAGCAATTATCATCTGTCATGCATATGATTCATGACGTCATATCATAAGTAGATAGTGTGTCCTAGTTCCGCTAAGACTGCTTTGACTGCTTTTGTGAAATTCCAAACTGCAATGCTATCTTGTTGAGAGTTGTGGCATTACAATCTTTGAAGTTCCAAAAAAAGCCATGTAAAAGGTCAAAGCGCAGGTCATTGCAACAGGCGTCCTGATCGCGAATGTAGGAGTATGTTTCAGACACTTGTCCAAAAATGGCAGTAGAGCAGCAAGGCGACATCAAGTTTTTTAGGTCTTCCACAGTTTGTGGGCGAGAACTGATCGAATTCGACCCGAGTACCGACATGCAGGTTCCTGGTCGATCCTCCACGACAATGACCCAGCACACAAACTGAAGACTGTGTGCAAGGTTTTGGTTAGCAAATGGATCACAGTCCTGGAATTCCTGCTGTATTCGCTGAATTAGATCCCAGCCTACTTCTGGTTGTTCCCTGAATTGAAGTTGGCAATGACAGCACACACTTACAATGCAATTTATTGAGGACATCTAAGAAAGCTGTACTGCAGTGCCAAATGCAATTCCAAAAAATGAGTGTAGTGTCTGGTTTAACATGCTTTAAAAACGATACAAGTAGTGTACTGATGAAGGTGAAGACTATTTTGAATAAATACAATGACTTTGTGAACATACTCATAATCCATGACTTATTTTTCACAGTCACATCCCTAAAGGAACTGGGACACACTGTGCATACACTAGGTCAAGAATGGTGGTTAGTATATTATGTTTACTTTTGTAATTACTATGGTCAGTTTTTGTTCTTTTGTGGGATATAGGTACCTGAGGATCGTCCGTTTCTGTTTGTTTAAGAAAGTAACAATACGCCCGTGTGCAAACCTTGTTTTTTCGAAAATTATTTTCATTTTTAAAAATCTCATCAATTAATTAATTCATTAATCATATCGTCATACTTCATAGAATTAAAAAACAGACTTCAAATTCTGCGTTATAGGATTTTAATTCGAAAAATTGCTCCAAAATGCTGCTCCTGCAGGTTAATTATCACAAAATTACCCCTTTTATGGACTGCAACACAGGTTCAACTCAAGGGTCAATAGATCCTTAATATGACCATTGCAGGCGCGCTATCATCCCACCATAGCCAATATTTGAATGTATAAGCAGGGCGATGGGTCTTGCAAGTTGATTTGGCGTATTATTGCCGGAGCTGGTCATTTTCGCCAGCATGGACACCAAGCAGTCAGTGTGTGTGGAACTGCGTGAGCAGCTAGACAGTAGGAGATTTTACTGTGTCTACAGTGTGGTTGCTTCATCTTTTATCTTCCAATCACTGAACCACGCACAGTCCTTTGTTACACTATTTCAGATGTTGTATAGTTATAATATGTTTATTATAACCACAGGCTGTCTTGAGGCAGCCGGCCGGAGTGGTCGACGGGTTCTAGGCGCTGCAGTCTGGAACCGCGCGACCGCTACAGACGCAGGTTCGAATCCTGCCTCGGGCATGGATGTGTGTGATATCCTTAGGATAGTTAGGTTTAAGTAATTCTAAGTTCTAGGGGACTGATGACCTCAGAAGTTAAGTCCCGTAGTGCTCAGAGCCATTTGAACCATTTGTATTGAGGCATACATATTTTGGTGTTATGCATGTGTGTGAGCGAGAGTGTCTCTATTTGGCTGATGATTACATTTTAGATTTTACTATCACTTGCATAGTTTTCATGCAACAAAATCACATTCATCTCTCACCAGTTGAGTATGGGCAATGATAAACCTTTCTGTTGAGCGCCCCATATATACCACCACCACTGTAATGTAAATCGTGTTGTGTGGATAGTGATAGTGTTTCTATTAATGTTTCATGACAATGTAGTATGAATATTGTGAAGAATCGGACGAAAAAATTTTTACTGAAGTCTGCTGTATTTGATAATGAATGAAAAGTGTTGGTAGCTCACAGTTTTTATGTACAGGCGAATATGATTACTTATAACCTTTATTACAGTATTAGGTCGCAAAAAACATTGTGAACTTACTCGTGCAATAATGGCCAATCAGAAATTAGTTTTGGCCACACATGCCTGTTTATCCATTATCAGCCAACTCGTGATGTTCACTGAAGGATTTCCAGAATATAGAGGTGTGTTTTCGACTTTTTGGTCTTTATTGAGCACTCGCCTTGCTACCTACGTTGTTAACACTTTCAGGCACAATATGTTGCAACGTGGGCAGGGAGCGGCTACAGCTTATGTACTGTCGAAATGTGACTGACATAAACTGTGTTGAGCTCTAGTTGGAAATTGGTAAATATATAGCAAGTGACCAAAAAATTTCGTTGAAATTCGTTATGCTAGTCAGGCAAAATTGCCAAGAGCCTTGCGGCAATCATCCCACCGATGCGCCAGGTTGAAGGTACTTGTCTGGTAAAACACTGTGTCCTGCCATATGAAGAAGTCCGTAACCTACTGCACATTCTTGTCCAACAGGAATTGACGACCCTTCAGGGCCTTTTTTAATGGACTGAAGGTATAATAATCGCATGGGGAGAGATTATGCTTATAGAGTGGGTACACAAGTGTTTTTGATAACAGACATCTATACAATCTTTATTGACATAATTTAAACATTTTCTCTCTTTCTTTGGAGACAGTTTTGAGAATATTGGATGCTTTTTATGCTCTTTATTTACAGATTTCTACAGTATAGGTTTTATTATTCCATTTAAGTATCATTTTGTCTATATGTTCTAAATTTTTTCTAGATTATTTCTATTTCCTTTTTATAAAATCAATACAACCCATTTTTAAAGGTAAATTCATTTTTGTAATTTTTATCTCATTATTAATTTCTTTTTCTTTTTCACACAAGCAACAAATCACATATTTGAAGTATCCATTTATATATAAAAATTATATTAAATTTTTTTCTAATAAATGGCATCGTTTCTAGATCTTAAAAACAGCAAAATTAAGTACAATATAAGCAAATATTAACAATTATTGATGAAAAGAATAATTCTTGGTTTTGTGCAGATCACAGCACTGATATTTTAGAATATAACTGTTGTAAGAAAGGAATTAAAGTCCATGTTAAACAAAAATATTGTAAAAAATACAAAAATATCAATAGAATCATTTCAGTACATATTTATCCTCATACAAAATAATTAGTGAACCTCAAATTTGTTCAATAATTATGAGTTCCAAAACGCCTTTTGCAGAAAAATATCAGGATTGGGTTTATGAAGAAATTTTACTTTCAATTCACAAATATGTTGAATATAGGATTAAAAAAGAAATATGAAATTCATACAGAAACCAAATAGAATACAAAAATTGTTCTATATAATAACTTCAAAAATTAAATAAAAGAATTGATGAAATCATTAAATTGGAGGGGAAACGAACAGAAAATTTAAGAGAAACTGTTAATATCACTTCAGAGATAATAACTGAAAGATTTACCTCATTTTGTTCCTCAAACAATTAATGAGCATTTAGAGCCAACTTTTGTACTTTTAAAGTTATATGATAATGAATGTGAATATACTTATTACATAATTAGAAATCATAGAAAAAATTTACAAAAATAGTTAAACATTATTGTAGATGGACATCCTTCTAGCAGAGATATTTCAAGACTGAGCTATGATCCTACTTCAATAAATTTATATCAAAGAATGAAAGAAACTTTACTCATTGTTTGCTGTCATAATTATTTTTATATATTTAGAGTGATTACACTCAAGAACAATTGATTAACAATATAATTGGACTTCAACAATAAAAGGGAAGATCCAACAGTTTTTCTCATATCTAAATTGTACACAACATTTATAAAGATTTTTGTAACCACCTAATAAACTAAACTCATTGAAGTCATCTGACTCAAAGAAGTCAGATTTAAAGTCTCAAACAATGCCTACCTCCAATCGTTTTTATTAACTTTTATTCTAATATTAAAATATCATCTTTAATAAACCGAGTAACGGAATGAATATTATATTCAATATGGAACATGGTTATATTTTCAATAACAAGTTCCATTTATATGAAAGAATTTTTATAACACAATATTAATTTAGTCTACCAAACTACTGTGTGAGTTATCGAAACCTAACCATTTAATATACACTTTATCACCTGTTGTTTTCAAAACTTCTTCAGTGAGATAGATATCTGGATAATTTGTTTTAACAATCCTTGTTTACAAAAATTTCCTTTCACTTCTTCTCCATTAAAATTTATGAATTTATACTGATTGCATTAGAATGAATAACATCCTCAATTTCAGATACTTCCATTGACCAATCAGCTGTGTATCCTTTATTGAAGATTCTTACTTCATCACCTCTTTCATATAAATGTTTAGTGTCTGGAAAATTTGTTATAGAAACAGTTTTCAGTAATATTTTTTTCATTATCATTAATCATATCTTTTGGATTCACTTTTATATTTGAATGTTTTGTGTTACTATATCCTCAATTACACTTTTAACTAAATCAGTACATTTACAGTTGCCACATACTATTAAATCTATCCATGATGGACGCTTTTAATTCAGAAATAGTTGATTAGTAACTAAAGTTGTATTTTTCACAAGTTCTTGAAAATGTTTATTATAAAATTCATTAGCATTATCTGTCTAAATGTCTAGGGTGACATATTTTAAGTATTTTTTCATATGCATCAACAACATTCGTGCCTTTTTCATCTTTAACTGGAATGATCTAGGCAAATTTTTAAAACACAGTAATAATGCTCGTAAATATTTACACACTTTATTGACAGTTGGAACTCCTCTTAAAGTATCTAAACCCATTTCGACTATATCCAATTGCCAAAGAGTCAGTGCCATGAGAAGTGACACTCCTTCTTTTAATTTTTTTTCTGTGCTGTTTATGTAATTCATTAATAATTCATTCAGGAAAATTTACACGATTACCTACAACATTTTTAATGAATTTACTCTTTTTAGTTTTACATATTGTACAAAGGCCTTCAATTCTTTTACTTCCATTTTTAATTACTACTATGAAGATTATTAGTTTCAGTGGATTTTCTACACTTTAAGCACCATATGTGATAGTTGTGGATTACTGACTGATTCTCCATTTATACAGATTAAAAATTAAGTAATTATTTTCCACTCTACCATTATCATTTGATTCTAACAACAGTTCACTAACTAAATTTATTTTTACAACGATTATAATAGAATTTGTTGATCCTATACTTAAAATAGCTGATTTGCTTCCTATCAACAAGTAATTCTTTTAATTCATTTTGTTTAACTTATGATTTCTTATTGCAATAATGAAATTACTAAGCAATAAATTTTCACCTACATTTCACCAATAACAATGATTATCATAAGCTTAAAATTATTTTCAAAGCAATAACATTTTGTTCATTTCCTTTTATAAATGAAAATTCAGTTTGTTTGTCGCACCTTTTACTTTGAACATTAGTTAATTGGTTTATGACCAGAGTTAAATCTGTCTTTGTGAAGTAATCCTAAAGCGCTTTTTCAGTGTTGTTGTTTGTAAAATTGTAGTTAGATTAGTTTTATTAAGTTTATTAATGTTTTCATTGAAATCTGTGGTAGTGACATAATTATTAAATTGTGTTAGATTACTTAAGTATTCAGTTTTTTTAACAGGATTGACTATTTGTTGACCATTGTCTGTTTTAGTTGACAATAACTTATTTTCTAAATATTTTGTAGTAACAACATCATAACCACTAGGTAGATCACTCTCTTCTACTAATCTTCTTCTTTGAAAGAAATGTTAGTCTTAGCTGATTGAAAAAGCTTATCTAATTCTTTTTGAAACTAACATAGATTCTAATGAATTTAATCATTTATTAGCATTTGATTCTACTTGTTCTTTAACACTTGATTCTAATGAATTTAATCATGTATTAACATTTGATTTTATTTTCTGATTTAATTTGACATTAGTTGATGTTAAATCTTTACATTTTATTTTAGACTCAAAAATGTCCATTTATTAAATTTATATTTCATTAAAGTTGTTACCACTCGACTATAGTTTTAATAAAAATAAACACAAAAGACCACAAATAAATTCGTTAAAATTCTGTATTCTTTCAGCATTATAAGTCACTTTTACCTAGTTAATTTACTAACTTTTTTGTATATTTCCAAAGAACTAATTAGAAATGAACTTCGTATTTTTCGATTTATAATAACAAATATAGTGTGTGCCAATACTATTGGAGACATCTAAATTAATTATCCCACAATGATATTCTCTTCGACAAATAGCCAATTATCAATCATAAATACACCACAAACGAATTTAATTTTTAATTCCTTAACAAGTTTTTTCTGCTTCAAAGTTAGTTAATGCATTAGGATACATATGGGTTATTTCTTTGAATATTTCTTTTTCCACTCTTTTATTCCTGTTTCTTTCTTTTCAACTACCAATTACTTATCAATTTTTTGTTTATTATGAATGGATGAAACAATAGGACATAACCCACCAGCTAATGAACTGATTGCTCCAAATATTGGTAATAAAACTGGTAAAAATCTCATCCATGTTTTGTTAGTCGAGAACCTTCTTTCTTATTCATTAGATATTATACAATTTAATTCACAACAGAAATACCTAACATTATAAGTAAACTTCTACCATGTTTTTTAACATGCAGTGGGGATCTTGAATCTTCGTTTCTATCTCTCTTTCTTTTTTGACTATCAGTTAAAAATCATCGATCCCATTTAACATCTCTTTATTCAATTCAATTTTAACTTCCTTTCATTTAGTTTTGCCACTTGGAAGTAAAGTATAATAAATACTAAAGTTATTGATTTATATAGATGAGAAAGTTAATAAATAATTATATAAACCCCATCCATTTTCATCAAATTAAGAACTGATTCCTAGTTTCCTTTTTCCATACATTATGCCAGTCACTACTCTGGATGGTAATTTTTCACCAAATCTAGAATCTTTATCATATATGTTTTCTTTTGCCATTTTATGTTCTTCATCTGCTTTGTGCCTGTTTTCGAAATCTGTATTATCTCTACAGAAAATTTCATGTTTTTACAAGGTTTGTGTAACAGATTAATTCCCTTATTACCTTGAGATAAGATTCTTGTAATTTTTCCAAGACCACAATATTTATAAGTAGAAAGATATTTTCAAAGGCAGTTTCTGAATGAAAGTATTAACTAATACTTTTCCGTATACCTCCAATTGCCAAAACATGGGAGAAAGATTATTCAGAACTTTAATCATATACAGAATTCCTTTTGAATTATTAATAATAAAATCGTTTAATTTATTTGTCCATGTTTTTCATATCCCAACTTTTTGATTGGGATAACTTTTCTTGTCCAACTAATTCTTCACTAATAATCTATCAATTAATTGACAAACATCGTACATCCCTCTATTGTTTTTCTGTATATTTTCTAACTAAACCTTCAGCAATTTTCATATTTTGTCTGCAATCACTGTCTGATTAACACATCATATTTCATGCTCACTAGATCATGGTTCATTGTTGTTGGGTTCATTATTTTGAAATATAGCTTTTGTTAATACTAACCTGTCGTCATACTTGCCTTAAGCATCCTTATCACACTCCTCAAGAATATTTTCTGTGTCATTAAATCATCACTTGCTTTGTAATATTTTTCTTTGATTAAAATGTTACCATTATTAAATTTAACTTCTGAATCTCCTATATAATGTTTACCATTTGCAAAACATAAACCAAAACTATTATCATTTAGAGCAACAATATATTTTGATATTATTGGACCAATACAGGTAATTTTAGATAAAATTTATTTATTATCGAATTTTTTCCCTTTTCTTCTACATTTTTCACAACGTCTTTGAGTTGTTTTTGGATTTCTGGAGATGGACTTTCAATATCATTATCTTTATAAACTAAACCCTTCTCAAATCAGGATTCTGTTCATGTTTTTAGAATTCGAAACATATCATCATAATTTTCTTTGTTAACAAAGAACCATCTGTTTTCCTACTTCTATATTTTCTTCAATCACTTCTACAACAATTTCCCGTAAATTTTCGATTAATTATAACAGATCGAATTTTTTTATATTTTTTGTAATCCATTCTTGGTTGTTTTTTCCATTTTTAAACTTTTCTCTTAATTGCTCTCTTATTCTTCTATATTGTTTAGTTTTTTAACGATATTTGCATCGTATTTTACAAACATTTGTTAGGGATAAAAACAATAAGCATTATGCTTACATTCGTGTTTACACGTCTATGTCCAACGTTCTTGTTCAATGTTTACTCCTCCAAAAAAATTTTAATCCTTTCTTTGTATTTACAGTTACTAATTTTTCTGTCTACTGTAATATAACTGAATTCATAATTATCCCAATGTTATTCATACAGTTTTTTTTAAATCATAGAATTTAAATCACCTCCAGTGAACTAATGATCAATATGATTTAAATTTATATCATCCTGTCTAGAAATATTTTAAAAATTGAGATTATCTCTAACTAATTGTCCGGTATTTCTGAACGTGCTTGAACCAAATAAAAACAGTCTGTCCTTTATGCCTTCCTCTAGTAAATATTTGCTAAGTACATCTAGATTTTCAAGAATGGAACCATGAAATAAAATAGCTGAATTATCTTCATCTAACGGAATAATTTCATCAGTACTTTCAATAAAAGTAGCAAACTTCTTATTATATTTACTTTCTATTTTTCACACCTTTTCCTAAATTCTGTTATTTTGGTTGACCTAAACAGTTAGCATAAACATAAAAATGATTAATTTTATTTCAGTGCAATCGCCTAGGTGCTGAAGTATAATTATTAATCATTAATTTTGTTTTCCACAACCACTTGGATCAGGTACTGCACAGTGTAACAAATCAGTATAAGTTTACCATTTATATTATTCAGTCTTTTCTCTGGAATTCTTATTTTTGGTTCCCAATCTATCATTCATGTATGCAATTGTTTATTAATAATGAATGAGTACATTATTTCAATTAAGCAATAATTCGCATGTTCTCAGTAAAATATGAACACTTCCTATAAGAGGCACTTACAAAAATGTGTCAGTAGTCAGTTTGTATTCAACTTCTTTAACTCCAAACATTACTCTGAAAAATAATAAATTATATACCAATGGAGAAAAGATAGAAAATGTGGGAAAATTTATTCACATAAAAAGCCTTATATGCTCATTAAAGAAGATAATATTTTAAATGGAGTTATTATTGAGAGTGATGTTAAATTATTTACAGACAAAGAAGATAGTATTGGAAGTGTATCAGGATTTAGTAACCAAATTATTGAACCAAATCGAAAAACAGTTCCTAATGATGTTCCTAAAATTATTCCACTCAAAGTAACAAATGAACCATAAAAATAATCAGTTTAATGAGTCTTCTTTATTCGATCATGTTAAATTACAAAATATCTATATAAAAAGGGAAGAAATGATTTTTCCCCTCAAGAATTATGGCATCTAGCGCCACCAAACAACTTTTTAAACACTTACGATGATTTTAGAGTTGTAAAAGAGTAAGACAATTAAACAATGTTGTTAATATAAACACTTGGATTTTATAGAAAATTATCCAACCTATGTTATAAATATGACTCTAAAGATGAAAGTTTTAACTACACAAACAGAAAAATCTATTCATAATGATACACTTGCATATGTGGTCCTGTATGGTAAATAGAATTTGACATACGTTTTACAAAACAGAATATTAACTGAAAACCTTTAATTATTTTAATTTTTTCTTAAATATTAAATTTTAACTGAATAAAATTATTTTATTTGTTCCTATTAGTTCATTTCTTGTAATGACACAAAGGTGATCCTACAACTAGTTTCATGAAATTTTTAATACAAAAAACTAAAACAGTAGGCTAATCTTAATGAACAACAAACACTCGATCTTATTGTTAACAATAATGGCAATGTTAATAATAATTATAACAGACTTGCAAAAAAATCTTTGAAAGAACCTAATGAAATCTGTAACACAAGAAATTTAAAACACATTTAAAACTTGGTGAATGAGAATAAATCAAATTTATTGAAAAGTACGAGGGTAATATTAACAATACCAATAATTTAGCAATGTACTCTAAATTTAATAAACAACAATTACTCGAGCTTATTGAAAAATGTAATGATAGTGAAGTGACTGATAATTATTTTCAAATGCTTCTAGTGGATAAATATCAAGAAATTAAACAAAAAATTATCAGAATAATTTTCAGCTTATAACTTTTTAGATACAACGAATTTTTAAGAGAAACTAATTAACAGAAAAACTGAGCTTTTCAATCTAGACTAACAACTTCTGAAATTAGTAATACTGATAAGACTGTATGTGGAACCACAAGAATTTTTTAATCAAATCAAAGAAGAAGTAATCGCTAGTCAGAATATTTTGATTCAAAGGTCATCGATTTAAGTTAATATGAAGTTTTACTGTAGAAGAAATACAAGAATTTAATTTTAAAACAAGTAATGAAGTTTTTTTTAAGAACAATAGATTCAGAAAGTCTTGCCGAAGATTGACAAATAAATTGTTAATAGAAAAGGAAGAAATGCAAAGAAAAAACTGGTTGGGCTTTATATTCTATAAATAATTTACAATTATGTCGTAATAGACAGAATGTGAGCTTTTGTTCTTCTTATATGGATCTACCATAACGAATAAAAAAAGGTAGCATTAAAGTTAAAAATGTTTTATATATGCAATAAAATCAGCTTTATATCCAGCAAGCACATCAATCAAGCATGTGTGGCATATGCACAGTGGGATTAAGGTCAGGACTCATTGTTGAAATTTCCATTACTTCAGTATCCCGTCTCTGCAAGAAATCTCTGCTCACACCCACCATGTAGACCCTGGTATTAGAGGGAATTCAGGACCACCACTGTATACAGCAGCCAACACTTGCCCCAACAGGATCTGTTTGATGTACTGCCTCACAGTAAGATGACTGTGGACAGTGACAAGATCTTGGGACTCAACACTAAAACCTCCCTACAACTTCACAGAACCTTGGAAATCTATAGATTCTTTGACAACATTTGACAAGCGCTGCTCACAAAGGGTCTCTGCATATGAACTCGTCCAACACCTTGTATCAGGGGGCATCTGGACTCAAGTGGGGTGCTCGAACAGGACATCTGGGTCATAAGATCCTTCCTCATAACCTGTTGATAGGTGTCATGTATAATATCGGTATTTGAATAGATTGTGAGTGAGCAGCGATGTTGTCAAGCTGTATCACAGAAGTTAAGCTAGTATCTCTGATGTATGCGAGGGCGCAGTGGGTAGACAAGATTAAGCTGTGTTAGAGTGCAGCTGACCATATTAAGCTGTGTTAGAGTGAGGAAGCAATGGCAATAGCATTTTTCAAATTTAAGGTCTTAACTTCCTAAACTGTTCAGTCAACATGATTATATCAAGATTGTAATGGAAACTGATTCGTGAAGGAGGAAGTCTAATGGAATCTCAGAGGTAAATATTATGATGATGTTACTTTTTTTCGCTATTGCTGCGTCATCAGACTAACTTGGTTATTGTACTGAGAGTGCTAGATTTGAGAGATAGGAAAGTATATTGTTTGGATGTTAAGAAGTTCATTATATTTAAAATCTGCCTTGAGCACTTTCTCACAATATACAGAAACTTAGTATTGTCATTTATGCACATATTTCATTTTTTTTCCAACCTTTCTCTTACAGTTTTTAATGGATTATGGAAGCAAGTGTTCAAAAAACAGTTCGATTTGCAATTAACAGAGAACTCATTGCACCTCTCGAGTGTCTCTTTGTAGATAAAGTAATCTGCAGCTTTAGCATAGTGGTGCGCAAGTCAGAGCAGTACTGCAACGCGTCATCCAGATTTGCGCAGAGTAGAGGTAAGGACAAAATATTTTGATGTTTTCATTTACCCAGTCTGGGCCAACTTATGTCATTCAGAGACAGTTTTGATGATTAGTTTTGCAAAACCAATTACAGTAGGTTTTATGTCAAAGTTCGTTATTCAGGCAGTTTATACTGCTCAGAATTCTTGCAGTAAGATTGTACACTTTTACAGTATGAAGTACTTCCCTTTTTATTACGACAATTAATTATTATTACAGTGCAGCTTTGCTTTCACATTACGACAGTAAAAGTTTCATTACGACAGTTCCTTTATTATTACAACTCAGAGCTTACAATCAGAAACAGTACTTCAGTCATATTTTTAATTATATTAATGAGGACTTTTATTATTTAAACAGAACTTTCACTGTTCATTGCAGTCTGATCGAATGCAGCGGTCCCAGTAGCCCTTCTGAAATCGCCTCGCAGTGCTCTGGCTTAATCCATACGACGCCGCAACGCTGAAGTGGCCAGATATCGGCCTTGACATGGAGTTGTAATGTGTCGGCGACCTTGTCCAACACGTCTCCTGCAATGCCCTGTCTCCTTAAAGAGTGGTCACAGTCTATGACACATGGAGAGGCCTTGGCACCTGCGGACTTCACGACGAGACTTGAGGAAAAGCCAAATTATGTGCTTTCTCAGATTCAGCAATGATGCAAGAGCAGCAAATTGACTGTAGCTGTTCGTAAATCACATACAAACTTCTGAAGGGAATACTTTCCGTTGCCAGAAATCGTAACTTAGAACTTCACAGAATACCTATAAAGCGCAGCACTGTTTGTACACTGCTGGCCATTAAAATTGCTACACCACGAAGATGACGTGCTACAGACGTGAAATTTAACCGACAGGAAGAAGATGTTGTGATATGCAAATGATTGCGTTTTCAGAGCATTCACACAAGGTTGGCGCCGGTGGCGACACCTACATTGTGCTGACATGAGGAAAGTTTCCAACCGATTTCTCATACACAAACAGCAGTTGACCGGCGTTGCCTGGTGAAACGTTGTTGTGATGCCTCGTATAAGGAGGAGAAATGCGTACCATCACGTTCCCCAGTTTGATAAAGGTCGGATTGTAGCCTATCGCGATTGCGGTTTATCGTATGGCGACATTGCTGCTCGCGTTGGTGGAGATCCAATGACTGTTAGCAGAATATGGAATCGGTGGGTTCTGGAGGGTAATACGAAACGCCGTGCTGGATCCCAACGGCCTCGTATCACTAGCAGTCGAGGTGACAGGCATCTTATCCGCATGGCTGTAACGGATCGTGTAGCCACGTCTCGACCCCTGAGTCAACAGATGTGGACGTTTGCAAGACAACAACCATCTGCACGAACACTTCGACGACGTTTGCAGCAGCATGGACTATTAGCTCGGAGACCATGGCTCCGGTTACCCTTGACGCTGCATCACAGACAGGTGCACCTGCGATGGTGTACTCAACGACGAAGCTGGGTGCACGAATGGCAAAGCGTCATTTTTCTCGGATGAATCCAGGTTCTGTTTACAGCATCATGATGGTCGTATCCGTGTTTGGCGACATCGCGGTGAATCTCATGGTCGTGCGGTAGCGTTCTCGCTTCCCACGCCCGGGTTCCCGGGTTCGATTTCCGGCGGGGTCAGGGATTTTCTCTGCCTCGTGATGGCTGGGTGTTGTCTGATGTCCTTAGGTTAGTTAGGTTTAAGTAGTTCTAAGTTCTAGGGGACTGATGACCATAGATGTTAAGTCCCATAGTGCTCAGAGCCATTTGAACCATTTTTGAACATCGCGGTGAACGCACATTGGAAGCGTGTATTCGTCATCGCCATACTGGCGTATCACCTGGCGTGATGGTATGGGGTTCCATTGGTTACACGTCTCGGTCACCTATTGTTTGCATTGACGGCACTTCTAACAGTGGACGTTACATTTCAGATGTGTTACGACCCATGGCTCTACCCTTCATACGATCCCTGCGAAACCCTACATTTCAGCAGGATAATGGACGACTGCATGTTGCAGGTCCTGTACGAGCCTTTATGGATACAGAAAATGTTCGACTGCTGCCCTGGCCAGCACATCCTCCAGATCTCTCACCAATTGAAAACGTCTGGTCAATGGTGGCCGAGCAACTGGCTCGTCACAATACGCCAGTCACTATTCTTGATGAAGTGTGGTATCGTTTTGAAGCTGCATGGGCAGCTGCACCTGTGCACGCCATCCAAGATTTGTTTGACTCAATGCCCAGGCGTATCAAGGCCGTTATTACGGCCAGGGGTGGTTGTTCTGGGTACTGATTTCTCAGGATCTATGCACCCAAATTGCGTAAAAATGTAATCACATGTCAGTTCTAGCATATTTGTCCGATGAATACCCGATTATCATCTGCATTTCTTCTTGGTGTAGCTACTTTAATGGCCAGTAGTGTAGATATTTAGGCATTCTTCTAGACCAGAAAAAAACTTTCAGAAAGCTGCCGAAAGAGAGAAAAGGAACTTTCTAGAACATCTAAAATATGTTAGTTATAAAGCGGTCAAAATTATGCATGAGACTACCGTGCTGGCACTGCTGGCTATAAATTACCGTTGCATATGGCGCAGTCAAGTCACGAAGCTATCTTTGGTGCCAGCGTCTGGGCGCATCGCCTTAAACTAGACAGCTACGAAACAATACTACAACGAATTCAGCAGAGCATACTTCTGAGGCTCACCGGTGCCTTTCGCGCTACACCTGTAGATGGTCTACTCGTGATTCTCGGGATATGTCCGATGGATGTCGTGCTACTTTACAGGGCAGCCCTGTATCGGTTGGGGCGTGAGGAATATGATCTGGTGTACAAGATCACAGGAATGCATATTACTAATAATAGACATTTATGAGCCCGGAAGCTAGATGAATGGCCGTCTGACTGGGATATTAGGAGTACTGCAAGGTGTGTTTATGGCATGTTTCCAAACATCAGGAACAGACTAAAACTGTGCGACATTGCTCCTCCTTGAGGTATGGTACACCTAATAACAGGGTGCTGTCCGTATCCCAAACGTGTGCATCGGGTGGGATGTAGTAACACACCAATCTATGAATAGGGAGAGGAAGGTTTCTCTGATCACGTCGTTCGCAGACTTCCAATTTTTTTAGGCAAAGAGAGAAAGCAGACAATCACAATGCGTTTTGCAAAACCAAAACTTGTGGACTAAAAACAGTATGATAGCACATCGGATGTCTAAAAGGCAGCTGTTTAACTTTCAGTCTATAAGATCAAGTGGGCACTCTGAATATCAAAGTAATAACAGGTCAGAAGAAGCGTTTCCTCAATTATAGACAAAATAAAATAAATTTAAATAAATAAATGTAATGAAGAGAAACTTCAAAAACGTATGTACATAAATAAGAAGAAAAAAAGAAAATAAAAAGAAAAGAAACAATTATATTGCCATCCATACTGATATGTGTAGACTCAAGGATTGCTAAGGCAATGCTGAATAATGTATCAACAATAGGTTTAGAAGTAGTACAGATGTAGTTACTTGGCGAAGTTTGATTTCTGAGGCTCCCAATAATATTTCTACTAATGTAAGATGGAAGTTATTTACTTGGGACTGGAGTTAATTCCTTTTATTTTATGTTATTTTTTGTTTTTTTATTTTTAATTGAATCTTATTTTTCAAATGTTCTGTTTTATTTCTACATTAAATTACTAGTGACTGCTGTTAACATGATATACTACTACATACATAATATAAAACATTGTATGTCACCATGATTAACGAATATGTACGACCTGTTTAGATTTTCCAGATAACACGTCTAAAATTCGTAGCAATAAATTGAGTTGAACCTGCAGCCACACGACCGAAATCCATCCTTTTTCGATCAAACAGACCGTCCTTGCAAGTTGCACTACATTAACATGTCGTATTGCATGCCCTCGGTTAAAGAAGAGTGTCCACAAATGACAACTGCAATCTGTGTACCCCACTAAAAACACTGGGGCACTGGTACTCATTCGCTTCTGAGGGTTCACCAGTCATTGTAATGCGTAACAGAGCCAACAGATGTCGAATGATTTTAATTGTTGCCTACATTGAAAGCGAAGAACTAAACCCATGCATTAAGACCACAGATACCACATGTATCAAAACAGATTTATCATATCGGACGTTGATACAGGTGTTCTCCTAATTCTTTTGAACACTGTATATCATTGTACGATACGTAGGTCAAGAGATACCTGGTGATCAAAAAGTGAGTATAAATTTGAAAACTGAATAAATCACGGAATAATGTAGACAGAGAGGTACAAATTGACACACATGCTTGGAATGACATGGGATTGTATTAGAACCAAAAATACAAAAGTTCAAAAAATGTCCGACAATGGCGCTTCATCTGATCAGAATAGCAATAATTAGCATGACAAAGTAAGACAAAGCAAAGATGATGTTCTTTACAGCAAATGCTCAATATGTCCACTATCATTACTCAACAATAGCTGTAGTCGAGGAATAATGTTGTGAACAACACTGTAAAGCATGTCCGGAGTTATGGTGAGGCATTGGCGTCGGATGTTGACTTTCAGCTTCCCTAGAGATGTCGGTCGATCACAATACACTTGCGACTTCAGGTAACCCCAAAGCCAATAATTGAATGGACTGCGGTCTGGGGACCTGGGAGGCCAAGCATGACGAAAGTGGGGATTGAGCACACGATCATCACCAAACTACGCGCGCAAGAGATCTTTCACGTGTCTAGCAATATGGGGTGGAGCGCCATCCTGCATAAACATCGTACGTTCCAGCAGGTGTTTATCAGCCAGGCTGGGGATGATGCGATTCTGTAACATATCGGCGTAACTCTCACCCGTCACGGTAGCACTTACAAAACCAGAATCATGCATTTCGTGAAGACAAAACGCCCGATAACAGTAGATGTGCTAAATCCAACCCATACCGTGACTTTCTCGTCGTGCAGTGGAGTTTCCAAGACAGTTCTAGTATTTTCGGTAGCCCAAATTCTGCAGTTGTTGACAGACCCTTGGAGCGTGAAATGAGCTTCGTCGGTCCACAACACGTCACTCAACCAATCGTCATCTTCCGCCATCTTTTGAAACGCCCACACCGCAAATGCCCTCCGCTTCACTAAATCGCCAGGTAACAGTTCATGATGCCGATGGATTTTGTACGGATTGCATCGGAGGGTATGCCTCAGTGCCAACCAAACAATAGTGTATGGAATGCCGGTGCAACGTGCGACTGCACGGGCGCTGACTTCCCCGTGCATAGACGAACCCGCTACAGTCTACATTTCTTCCTGAACTGTCTCAGAAGCATTACGCCTTGTGCTCGGTCGGCCACTACGGGGTCTATCGTCTAAACAATCCGTGGCTTCGAACTTCGAAATCATTCTCGCCACAGCTGCATTTGTCAACGGACCTTTTCCAGTTCGAATCCCCTTACTATGGCGATAGGATCGTAACGCTGAACTAGCACATTCCCCATTCTGATAATACAGCTTCAGGTAACGTCAACATGCTGCAACTGCTGGCGCATCTGATTCTCTCTCTCTCTCCCTCTCTCATTACAGCCCTTTTTATACACGACTGTCATGCGCAGTCACTGACGTTTTGCTGTCCAGCGCCATCTTCGGACATTTTGTGAACATTGTTTTTTTTTTTTTTGGTTCTAATAAAACCCCATGTCATTCTAAGCATGTGTGTCAATTTTTACCTCTCTATCTACATTATTCCGTGATTTATTAAGTTTTCAAATTTATACTGACTTTCTGATCACCCGGTATGTCGTCATAAACAGTGAGATGCGTGAAAAAATGCCTTATCATGCATGAAGTTTTAATACATACTCTTTACTACTAAGTCACTCCTACAGTCGAGACAACTTAAAGAAATCCGTAACACCTGGCAGCACTTCTGATAGCTTTCAACGGCGAAGCGCAAACGGCTCTAGGCGGAAACGATAGCCGTTTATGTAACTATGAAGAGGCGTTGCCATAGAGACGCTTACAAAATCGCTTTCTAGAGACGCGAAGCAGCTACACCCAGCGTACAGAAAGTGTCCAGGGTTATGTTTCTTAATCTGGATACTGTACTTATACATTTGAGCATTACGCATATTTCTTTGTACAACTGTGCTCAAGATTTCAATGATGTTTTCACGCATCAATCGATACTTCACTACAAATACAGCTCATTTTTTTGTTTTCGTTTGCTAATAAAAAGTTGTGAAACTGAATAGCCGGATTTGTCAGCTACTATCACACTAAAAGTGGCTGAAGAGCCAACACCGTGTTACTACAGGAGGCCGAAGTGCACGCGTTTTAGCTCACGTAGGCTGGCGTGAGGAGGGTAGAACTATACTGACGTGAGGTCTGGAACATGACAAGGAATTAGAATTCAGAAAGCGGACGTAAATAGTTTGATACTTAAGTTTAACCCATTAATGATGGACGTCGCTCTTGACGGTACATGATTCACAATAACGGTACATGATTCACAATATTGCCTGTTCAGAATTAAATCTAATTACTGAGTGTGGCGCCTTGCTAGGTCGTAGCAAACGACGTAGCTGAAGGCTATGCTAAACTGTCGTCTCGGCAAATGAGAGCGTATGTACACAGTGAACCATCGCTACTAGCAAAGTCGGCTGTACAACTGGGGCGAGTGCTAGTGAGTCTCTCTAGACTAGACCTGCCGTGTGGCGGCGCTGGGTCTGCAATCACTGATAGAGGCGACACGCGGGTCCGACGTATACTAACGGACCGCGGCCGATTTAAAGGCTACCACCCAGCAAGTGTGGCGTCTGGCGGTGACACCACAAAAAGTAGTACCATTATACCAATGCAGTACGAGAAGTGCTTACTACATGACAATGGCGAGGTTAGCGACCGAAAGGTACGCAAACTCGTCCACTTTCTCCTGCACCTGATCCTAACGGCGCGTCCCCCGTAACTCCATACCCAAGGGCGCTCCTGTCGGCGCAGCCTTGGCGGTGCGCGCCGGCGCTGGCGCGGATAAACAAACGAGAGTGAAACTGGCGGAGTGTCTCGCCCGTCCCACCCACCCTGCCGGGACGAGTGGCCGGCTGGGCGACTTTCACTGGAAAGCGGGCCCGCGCCGGACTGCCGCGGCTGTTCGCAGCTGGAGGAGTGGCGGCCGCGGATCCACAAGAAACCGCGGGAGCGGCAAAACGCGCTGGACGGACAACTCTTCTTGCGCATGCGCGGCAGCGGTTATGCAAACCGGAGCGCCTCGCCTGCCTGTGCTTTCCCACATGGACGCCGTCGTGCCCGCGGCGAAAGCCCTGGCGGCGACGTAAAGGAAAGGTAGAAAGGACATTATAGAATTTCATTACCCAAGTCATGTTACGCAGCATCATCACTTTCCGCCAAGAGAGGAGGGGCGCAGCTTCATCCAGTATTCGTAATAGGCCATAAGCAAATCGACCTACCCCTCTCAACAATCGTCGGAGGCGGCTTATCCACATAGGATTCGGTACAGGCCACGCGCTGTGTCAAGGTTATCGCAGTTGCACTAGCTATGTTTCAGAAGAAAATTAACCCTTAGCAGTTCTGAATAGATAATGACATCAACCGTATAGGATTGTGTGTAGATCTACAGCTACGTGGATACTGTGCAAATCACATTTAAGTGCCTGGCAGAGGGTTCATCGAACCACCTTCATAATTCTCTATTATTCCAATCTCATATAGCGCGCGGAAAGATTGAACACCTATATCTTTCCGTACGAACTCTGGTTTCCCTTATTTTATCGTGGTGATCGTTGGGCCCTGTGTAGGTCGGTGTCAACAAAATATTTTCGCATTCGGAGGAGAAAGTTGGTGATTGGAATTTCGTGAGAAGATTCCGCCGCAACGAAAAACGCCTTTCTTTAAATGATTTCCAGCCCAAATCCTGTATCATTTCTGTGAAGCTCTCTCCCATATTTCACGATAATACAAAATGTGCTGCCTTTCTCTGAACTTTTTCGATGTACTCCGTCAGACCTGCCTGGTAAGGATCTCACACCGCGCAGCAGTATTCTGATAGTGTAGTAAAGAAATGTAAATGTCGTATTGTGTTGTCGGGTGGGACATCCAACAAATTGGTTGGTTAAAATGGCTGTGAGCACTATGGGACTCAACTGCTGTGGTCGTAAGTCCCCTAGAACAACTTAAACCTAACTAACCTAAGGACATCACACACATCCATGCCCGAGGCACGATTCGAACCTGCGACCGTAGCGGTCGTGCGGCTCCAGACTGTAGCGCCTTTAACCCATCGGCCACTCCGGTCGGCAACAAATTGGCTTCAGCCACATTTTTAATGCACTGGAAATACGATTTCAGACATAGAATTGCGTGTATTTTCGAACGTCTGTTGTACGAGCGGGGTTCAATAAGAAATGCAACACTTTATTTTCTCGGCCAACTTCGATTGAAAACAAACGGAATTTGTTGTGGGACATCGTGAAATATTCCTGCTTCAGTCCCCATAGATTCATGAATTACCGACAGGTGGCGGCACTATACTTAGCCTTCAAAATGGTGTCTGTAACGGAGGTGCGTTCCAAGAAGAGAGCTGTCATTGAGTTTCTTTTGATGGAAAACCAGAGCATCACAGATATTCATAGGCGCTTGCAGAATGTCTAGAGTCTTAACAAAAGCACGGCCAGTCGTAGGGTAAGCATCTGTCATCATCGCAACGAGATCACGTAAACCTGTCCGATCTCCCTCGTACTGGCCCGTCGCACAG
The DNA here is from genome assembly GCF_023864345.2 of Schistocerca serialis cubense. Classification (NCBI taxonomy): domain Eukaryota; kingdom Metazoa; phylum Arthropoda; class Insecta; order Orthoptera; family Acrididae; genus Schistocerca; species Schistocerca serialis. The sequence goes on along the minus strand of NC_064646.1, from coordinate 210,692,804 downwards.
AACTGTGACTACTGCAGTGTTGGAACGTGCGGACACTCTCATTCGAGGTGATCGCCTAATCGCAATCAAACACCTCGCAGCACAATTGGAGGTCTCTGTTGGCAGTGCAGACATACTCATGGTGGAAGGATCAACTCTGATGTGTACTGCGCTACCTTCAGATATAAGAAACTTCCTCAGCATGTTCGTAGCCAAAAAAAATGCAAATTAACTTCTCCTTCTCCATGACAACGCAAGGCCTCACACAGTTCTGCGCTCCCAAGAGGCACTCACAAAACTTCTCTCGACTGTTGTTCCTCATTCACCCTACAAACCGGATCTCGCAGATTCCGGCTTCAATCTCTTTGACCAATGTGGAATGCGCTCCACGGGAAGCAGCACGTGGATGATGGGGAGGTTATTGACGTGGCGACCAGTAGAGTGGAACCTTGCGGGCATATAGGCCCTCTAAATAGGTGGAGTAAGGTCGTCGTATTGAAAGAAGATTATGGTGGAAAAGAGGGTTTTGTATCAAAAATAGTGGAATCCTAAACAGATCCAACCTGCTGTAAGAAAAAAAATTGTTGCATTATTTATTCAACGCCCCTCGTATTAAAATGCATTTTACGAGTACGAGTTAAAATTTGGCATAAGGTCCCAGAAAGAATTTTTACTCTGCAGCCGAGTGTGTGCTGATTTCATACTTCATGGCAGATAATCTGGTGCTGACTCGAACTTGGACCTTTCCCTTTCGCAGGTGAGCGCTCTACCGACTGACCTGTCCAAGCATGACACACGTTCGTCCCTGACAGCTGTACCTCCGCCAGTCCACATCCCGTACCTTCCAAACGTCACAAAGTTCTCTTGCATACATGTAATCTGCTGGCAAGTTCCAGATCAGCATAGACTCAGGTGCCAACTGAAAATTCATGCTGGAAACAATTCTCCAGGCTGCCGCTAAGCGATATCTCCTCAATATCGCTTCTTCAAGGGGTGCTAGTCCCGCAGGGTATGCAGAAGAACTTCTGTCGAGTTTGGAAAATAAGAGATGGGGTACTGCTGGAAGTAAAGCTGTGAGGGTACGTCGGGGACGTACGTGGATAGCCCAGTCTTGGTGCAGCCGACACCGTCGCTCGGTGTGTTCGGTCAGAGGGCTATTTGCCATCCAAAAAAAAACTGAGTGGAGCATTCAACGATCAACTTGAAGGAGTGTCATGTGACGTCCACCCAGATGAAATGACGAGAACAATAACGAACAGAATGAAGGAAAAAAGTCGATAGAACACTTGCCCGTGAAACTTAGAAGATCATAGGTTCGAGCATCGGTTCAGCACACAGTTTTAATCTGGTGGGAAGTTTCGGGGATGAGGTTGTTTACACGTTATATTCCACTACGGTCTGCTGTGCATTGTTACGAACTTGTGTCACAGTATTGTCAACAGACATAATTTGTTTTACGTTATCAATGCTCGTCAAACAGTCGTTACTTCATACATCCTAGTACTAAATAGTAGGTCAGCCAGAATACTCCAAAAATTTGATAGCAATTCGTTTGAAGTAAGGTTAGTTGTTATGAAGTGCAACTATTTTCCTTTGAGAAATTTTGAGTTCAGGCACCAGTTGGTTGTCTATCACGTTTGTTGTCGATCCACTGTTCACGAACGTCCCGCATCGAGGGTCAGATCGTCGTTACTTTTTAGGAACTTACCCGATCCATTGTCGCATGACCTTTTTCAACACACCGTCCGATTCACTTTATTTTGTTACAGCTGGGAACTGCCTAATGTTCACATCTGGGGCAATGGGTATGGCCAACAATGGAAACCGCCGAAACGACACGGTAACATGAAAGTCGATACATTCTCAATGGGGACAGCTGGGGTGGTCATACTGGTCGGAGGAGGTGACTAACATCACGGAGAGAGTGTTGGCTAAAGTAAAAATTGTGTGGCACAGGCGTTTGCATTTTGGAAGAACACCTCTTTCTGACGTGTTACCGAATGCCAACAAAATGGACGTCTGACATTTTGGACATTGCCTGCACTTCCATGCTCCCGCGATAAACAACAGGTATGTATACAGATCGTTGGCTATGCCCCCTACAACAAAAAATGGCTCTGAGCACTATGCGACTTAACTTCTGAGGTCATCAGTCACCTAGAACTTAGAACTAACTAAACCTAACGAACCTAAGGACATCACACACATCCATGCCCGAGGCAGGATTCGAACCTGCACCCGCAGCGGTCGCTCGGCTCCAGACTGTAGTGCATAGAACCGCACGGCCACTCCGACCGGCCCTATAACATGATGGCCAGATCTGGTCACGGACGTCGCTCTTTAATGCGCAACGGTAGTTGTCGCTATCCTCGTCGACACATCACTAGTTGGGTTTTATCACTGCCATCTAGGCTGAAAGTGCTCTCACCGTTTAAACACAGTTTTGAGCCATTCATCCCGAGAGAAAAACATCGCTTCTAGCCCACCTTCGAGCAAACGAATGTCGATGCTACTCAGTGACACTCTGGGTGTAAGATTTGTTTGAATTTGTTCTGCTCGTCTGATGTGGTGGTCTAGTCGTGAATGTGTATAGGAGACGGAGCGCAGGATGGGACTGGGAGAGGATGAAGAAGGATGTAAGTTGCCCCTTTTCAAAGAAACCATCTCAACATTTACCTTAAGTTATCCATGGAACCGCGAAAAACATAAACCTCTGTGGCTGGAATTGAAGTTGAACCAAAGTGCTGCTAAATGCGTGTCCAATGTTTTAACCACTGCCTTCACGATTGGTTGCCCTGAAAACTGCCTATGTCGGCCTGTTTGTTGCTACTTCTGTTCTTCTAACGTGTTTGTGCTACCTTTCATTTTTTCGTTCTAACCCACGTGGCCCATAGACCTTCCAAATATACAGATTCTCTTCAGTCCATATCTATATTTTTATTTAAAAAATTCTCTTTTCTTTCTATAATGCGAGGATTGATGTAAAATTCTGTAACCTGTAAGTGGGGCAGAATCTGAAAAATGTAAAACGACCACAATAACTTCTCACACCAAGGTAAAACAAAGATTATACTGACAGTAAAGTGGAGAGTACGACTGGAGAGTCGTCAGCGTGAGTAGACGCTGAGGGCTGGCTCAGGCGAAGGAAGACAGCGTTGCTGGAAATAATAGGGTTGTTGACGAAAACTGAGAATTAAAGAGGGAGATGTTTCTGGAGACAGTATGAAACTGGGACCGGGGGAGGACGACACGATGGTGAGATGTGGAATGTGATCGCGAGCTGCTTTAATTGTTCTATGAAACGACTTCCGGAAAAAACTGTACACGCTTTTAGAGTCACAAAATGCTTGAATACGTTGACTTTTTTCTAAATTTAACTTCTGCTAGCGTATTATTACCCCTTTTGTTCAATGTCTGTTCCTAAATTATGCTGCTCGTAATTTTTCCTTTTACTGAACTGCTTCATGGTTGAAAACGAATATGAATTACATTTATTATTTCAGTTAAATATTTGATCCATTTGGTCTAAGTCTACTACGTACTGTATTTTATGCGTAACATTCTTGCCAGATTGCACTAAGGTGGTTTTAATGGTAACTTTTAGTTGCTTTTTTATGCAAATGAGCTACGCATTAATGACCATTAATAATTTTTTTCAGTGGTTATGTTTTGTGGATTTGTGCCAGTGATTTACAGCTGAATGACATTAACTTAACGGAACAACATACTTTAACCTGAGCTAAGCATTTTTAGTAATTTAATGCCGATAAACCAATATGAAACAGGCACTGATCCATCAAGTTCTCAGATTTCCTTCCAGTGTTAATGTTACAGCGCACACAGTCGGCTGGTGGACAGCACTTTAAGTTTATTCAGAAGTAAGTTTTTGAGTAAGAAGTTCATGGCTGGTTACCACTAAATGGTAGAATACGCATCCTGTATGTTAGAGAGGTCCAGTCCCTAAATTCGTTCCATGTAGTAAAAGTTCACTAGAATTAGTCAATACATGTGGTGTCTAGTTTTCTCTTTTGACGAGAGTCCAGACACGCCATATAAATAAAACAGCTATAACCTTCCGGCTCGTTGCAACGATAAATGCCATGAATGTTTAGCACCATGCTAATGAGTCGTGCTTCTGTGGTCAGTAGACGAAAAGTGAAAGAAACGTTTAAAAAAATAAGAAAAAGCGACAAGCGCAGAGATATGAACACCCTGCCGCCCTTCTTGTAATATCGACATGAACACTGCTACCAACAGCCATTATTTCATGTCCAATGAAATACCTCGTTCAGTTACTGAGTGAGTTGTCTCACCCTTGTTGACTAACCGAGTTACTTCAGTGTCTTGTTGTATGAGGTCTGCATTTAGCAACGTAATTGCAAATCCCTCGCCATAAATCCTTCGGCACGACAGTCATAAAATCTTCGTTCGCCAGTGTTCATTTCTTGACACCTGCCGAATCTTTCGATTTACAGGAGCCAAGGACGGCCGCAAGACGCTGCATCCCTCGTCCTCTTACAACTGCTTTCAGTGTGAGCAGACATCACGTTAAAAGAAGCTGTGCGGTCCCATTAAAACCCACTGCGACGCACTAAACTCGCTCCTAATACAGTCTCTCCTTGCGTAAAAGTGCTTGACCGATTTTTAAAGTTTCATGACGGGACGGACACAAACCTATCGCGTTACCCTGTTACCTCCGAGAGAAGTTGGTACACCATCAAATAAAGGACACGCTACTATGGCAAAATCATACAGTACTGCTCTGCAGAACTAAAGAATGAGATAGATAAAGTAACATTACATATTAAATGCTCGGTGTAAATGGTTTAAAGGGATGGCGTGAGATCAACGTGACTACACGTTTGTGGGACAAATGTTGCATGGGACAACGGGGGCCTTAATATGACGTTGGTTATTTTATTGCTAGGTGCGGTCACGTGAGAGGTATGAAGGTCAACTTTGTTTTTTTAAATAGGATGCTATAGTTTGGTACTTATTTTCTAACAGCGGCTAGTGAGACGAATCCAATGATGTGAAACAGTAAGGTCTTTGAACGTCAACGAAGGCCACAAAGGTGGCATAAACGTCCCTTTACAAAAGGTGTTTCGAGTGATGACCATTGGTATCAATAAAGTGGTGGAATCATGTTACCATGGATTGAGTGGTATTCCTTATCACATCAGAACATATCGAACTTTTGTCCCACAAATGTTTCAGCAACTATCATACTTTCGGAGTTATTCCAGGTAGCAACAGTGACTCATCCTGTATAGGGCCAAGTGGGACTGACCCGGCAACACGAAGCAATTGAAGCAGTGGGAAAACACAGTGCGTGTCAGTCAGCGTGCAGTTACTGTGCAGTGTGGTGGTGTTAATTACAAGTAACGGAGACGTTTGGATGATGTCACAACGGGAAATGGGAGAAGGACGAAGTGTGACGAGTATAGCTGACGGATTTGGTTTTGCTTACCACATTGTTACACGTGCATGAGGAGTGTTCCCAACCACAAGCACTGCTGCCAGAAGGAGAGTGAGTGGTTGACCACGGTAAACCACAGGAGCAGTTAACCGCTACATGGTGCAACAGGCGAGAAGGGGCCCACGTCAAACAGCGGTGGCATACAGTCTCACCCTTACAATGCTACTGCACAGACGTGGCTTCTTAGCCCGACGACCACTAGGTTGTGTTTCAGTGACAGCAGCACATGGGCAGCACTGTCCGCGGTCATGCCAAGAGCATAGGGACTGGACCAACGAGGCCGGCCGGGGTGACCGAGCGGTTCTAGGCGCTACAATCTGGAACCGCGCGACCGCTACGGTCGCAGGTTCGAATCCTGCCTCGGGCATGGAGGTGTGTGATGTCCTTAGGTTAGTTAGGTTTAAGTAGTTCTAAGTTCTAATACCAATCCCAAAGAAAGTAGGTGTTGACATATGTGAAAATTACCGAACTATCAGTTTAATAAGTCACAGCTGCAAAATACTAACGCGAATTCTTTACAGACGAATGTAAAACTGGTAGAAGCCGACCTCGGGGAAGATCAGTTTGGATTCCGTAGAAATGTTGGAACATGTGAGGCAATACTGACCTTACGACTTATCTTAGAAGAAAGATTAAAAAAAGGCAAACCTATGTTTCTAGCATTTGTAGACTTAGAGAAAGCTTTTGACAATGTTGATTGGAATACTCTCTTTCAAATTCTAAAGGTGGCAGGGGTAAAATACAGGGAGCGAAAGGCTATTTACAATTTGTACAGAAACCAGATGGCGGTTATAAGAGTCGAGGGGCATGAAAGGGAAGCAGTGGTTGGGAAGGGAGTGAGACAGGGTTGTAGCCTCTCCCCGATGTTATTCAATCTGTGTATTGAACAAGCAGTAAAGGAAACAAAAGAAAAATTCGGAGTAGGTATTAAAATCCATGGAGAAGAAATAAAAACTTTGAGGTTCACCGATGACATTGTAATTCTGTCAGAGACAGCAAAGGACTTGGAAGAGCAGTTGAACGTAATGGACAGTGTCATGAAAGGAGGATATAAGATAAATATCAACAAAAGAAAAACAAGGATAATGGAATGTAGTCGAATTAAGTCGGGTGATGCTGAGGGAATCAGATTAGGAAATGATACACTTAAAGTAGTAAAGGAGTTTTGCTATTTGGGGAACAAAATAACTGATGGTGGTCGAAGTAGAGAGGATATGAAATGTAGACTGGAAGTGGCAAGGAAATCGTTTCTGAAGAAGAGAAATTTGTTAACATCGAGTATAGATTGAAGTGTCGGAAGTCGTTTCTGAAAGTATTTGTATGGAGTGTAGCCATGTATGGAAGTGAAACATGGACGATAAATAGTTTGGACAAAAAGAGAATAGAAGCTTTCGAAATGTGGTGCTACAGAAGAATGCTGAAGATTAGATGTGTAGATCACATAAGTAATGAGGAGGTATTGAATAGAATTGGGGAGGAGTTTGTGGCACAACTTGACAAAAAGAAGGGACCGGTTGGTAGGACATGTTCTGAGGTATCAAGGGATCACAAATTTAGCATTGGAGGGCAGCGTGGAGGGTAAAAATCGTAGAGGGAGACCAAGAGATGAATACACTAAGCAGATTCAGAAGGATGTAGGTTGCAGAAAGTACTGGGAGATGAAGAAGCTTGCACAGGATGGAGTAGCATGGAGAGCTGCATCAAACCAGTCTCAGGACTGAAGACCACAACATCAACAACATGTTCTAGGGGACTGATGACCTCAGAAGTTAGGTCCCATAGTGCTCAGAGCCATTTGGACCAAAGAGGAGCCGGGTCGCTTGCTCTTCTCAGGTGAGAGCAGATTCAGTCAGTGTAGTGATTCTGGATGTACCGCCCTACAGCGAAAGGTAGGAACGCGAACGGCACCCAGGAACACTGTAAAACATGGTCGTTATGGCGTGAGGAGGCATAATGTTACATTGGTGTACGAACTACCGATCTTTGAACAGAGTACAGTCTCTGGTCAACGTTACTGTGACACTGTAGCCCTTCTCCATGTGCGTATTTTCAGGGGTGCATTCGGTGCTGACTTTACTGTTATGGATGTCAGTGAACGACAGCACAGAACAGCGAGGGTGGAGGAGCTTTTGGATCGAGAGGATATTCGACGAATGGGCTCGGCTGTCCGTTTCCCCGAATTAAGCCCAATTGAACACGTATGGAACGCGATTGGAAGACGTAATGCAACACGTCCACACGCACCAACGAGCATCCAGGACTCGATAACAGCGCTGGTGGTGGAATGAGGCGCCTCACCACAAGAACTCCTGGCATACCTTGCACCCAGGATGGGCACACGTGACAGAGCATGCACTGCTGTCCGTGATGGTCACACAAGCTATTAATAACCATCCTCCGTCTTTGGTAACATCCAGGGGACCATCATAAATCGCGGTGACTTCAATGTAATTATTGCCTTTGAATAAAAGTGTGATTTCTGTTTATATCACAGCATATTTCTTTCAGATACCTTCTCTGCTATGCTGTTGCAGTTGTTTCTATGTATGGACGAAGTTACAATGAGATACAATCAAATAATAACCACAGACCAACAGCAAGACGAGAGATGACGTACGAGGGGCGTTTGAAAAGTCCGTGCAAAGTCCGAGAGATGGCACCACCGGCGCGTATCGAGGTCATGTTTAGTTAGTAGCATCTTTGGAAAGAACCAAACCAAGTTTCAGCCATATTGGTCTATTCCTTTGTGTTTGGCATTCGTGTGAATCAAGGAAGTCGAGTGATTGTCAAAAAATGGATGATAAAGTATTTCGTGTGATGATTAAACATTACTTTATGAAAGGCAAAACGCCTCAGGAGACTAAAGAGAAGCTTCGGTGTCTTTGTCTGGGGGGCTTAGAATGCAGAACCTTGTCAACAGTTGGAGCTTTACTCGCCTGCGCGGAAGGCGCCATATGGGGAGGGGCAGGAAGTACCCCAATGTCAGCAACCACGGCCTTGTGAGTCTGCACCTTCGATTAGAACAGTTTATAAGTGCTTTCAAAATTTTCGGAGTGGTCATATGAGCACAAGTGATGCTGAACGTTCTGGACCCCCTGTGGAGGTTACGACTCCAGAAATCATTGATAACAAAAAAAATGGCTCTGAGCACTATGGGACTCAACTGCTGAGGTCATTAGTCCCCTAGAACTTAGAAATAGTTAAACCTAACTAACCTAAGGACATCACAAATATCCATGCCCGAGGCAGGATTCGAACCTGCGACCGTAGCGGTCTTGCGGTTCCAGACTGCAGCGCCTTTAACCGCACGACCACTTCGGCCGGCGCATTGATAACATCCATGATATGGTGATGGATGACAGAAGAGTTAAGGTGCGTGAGATTGCTAGTGCCGTGGGCATCTCGAATGAATGGGTACATAATATTTTGCATAAACATTTGGATTTGAGTAAGCTATCCGCAAGATGGGTTCCGCCATTGCTCACGCTTGACCAAAAACGGAATCGTGTGAGGTGTTGCAAGGATGGTTTGCAGCTGTTCAGGAAGAATGGCCAGGACTTTAAGCATCGTTTCGTCACTGTGGATGAAACATGGAGACATTACTGTACTCCTGAGACCAAAACAACAATCTAAACAGTGGGTTACCATGGGAGAAACTGCACCAAAAAAGGCGAAGACCATTCCTTCGGCCGGAAAGGTTATGGCGACTGTATTTTGGGATTCGCAATGGATAATCCTCATTGACTATCTGGAAAAGGGTAAAACTATTACAGGTGCATATTATTCATCGTTATTGGACCTTTTGAAAACCAAGATGCAAGAAAAACACCAGCGATTGGACCGCAAAAAAGTCCTTTTCCATCACGACCATGCACCAGCGACACCCCAGCAGTTGTGGTCACGAAATTAATGAAAATAGGATTCCAACTTGTAGCACATCCTCCCTATTCTCCAGACTTGGCTCCCTCAGACTACTATTTCTTCCCCAATTTGAAGAAATGGCTGGCGGGACAAAGATTTTATTCAAACAAGGAGGTGATTGCAGCAACTAATAGCTATTTTGCAGACTTGGACAATTCCTATTATTTGGAAGGGATCAACCAATTAGAACAGCGTTGGACGAAGTGTATAAGTCTAAAAGGAGACTATGTCGAAAAATAAAAAAGGTTTACCCCAAACACGTAAGTAGTTTTTATTTTTGCTCCGACTTTTCAAACGCCCCTCGTAATGACACGCAGTAACTCCGTTCATTTACGCTGCCAACATCTATGCTCGTAGGAATTGTCACAATCGAAATTATAACTTCATGACACCAATTAAAGTCAGTGCCTATGAGACTGTTCATATTCAGTCTTCGTCGACATAAAGTGAACAAATAGAAAGCTTATTGACCCCCTGGGGGGGGACTGGGAAACTGCTGTCGGATACATGTTCTGCCTTAGCCACCACCCGGCGCATTCTGTATGCACAACGGCCTGTAACTCCTGTTTATATCTTTTTTGTCGGCTGTCGCGTAAGACAACTCACTTTCCTAATATTTTCACTATGGATGTCATAGGAACGGAACTGAGCCCGCATCTCGTGGTCGTGCGGTAGCGTTCTCGCTTCCCACGCCCGGGTTCCCGGGTTCGATTCCCGGCGGGGTCAGGGATTTTCTCTGCCTCGTGATGGCTGGGTGTTGTGTGCTGTCCTTAGGTTAGTTAGGTTTAATTAGTTCTAAGTTCTAGGCGACTGATGACCTCAGCAGTTGAGTCGCATAGTGCTCAGAGCCATTTGAACCATTTGAACGGAACTGAAAGTTTCCGTCTGACGCCAATAGCGATCGCGCAGAATACGGCGGACCCTGTCGTGTGCTCCCGCTGAGACACACTTGCAGCAGCTCTGTACTCCGAGCGCTCTCTGCCCTCCGGAATACAGGATGGACAGCGGCAGTGACTCAGCCTACTCGCGCTCACAGCCACTTAACGCCACACGATGCCGCACAGACGACGTCTGGTCGCAGCTTCGTCTTCATCGTTCGTGCTTTAGTACAGAGAGACTTCCTTGTGCACTTTGTGTTAGCTGGACTCTCTTTCTTGTTGCATCATCTGTGATGGGTCTTCGTACGTCTTGTGAAAGTGGAAATTATTTCAGTGTACAGTTTGTTCCATAAAAATTCGGGCGAACTCCCAAATGACTGTAGCCTGCTGCCACGATATTTCGGCACAGTCTTCTGGCCATCACCGAGCGAGGTGGCGCAGTGGTTAGCACACTGGACTCGCGTTCGGGAGGACGACGGTTCAATCCCGCGTCCGGCCTTCCTGATTTAGGTTTTCCGTAATTTCCCTAAATCGCTTCAGGCAAATGCCGGGATGTTTCCTTTGACAGGGCACAGCTGACTTCCTTCCCTACCCTTCCCTAATCCGATGAGACCCATGACCTCGCTGTTTGGTCTCTTCCCCCAAATCAACCCAACCCTCTTCTGGCCATCAACAGATGTATACTGGAGAGAATACACGAAGTTCTCCTTAAACGGGGGAGCTCAGTGTATTTTCAGCAGGATACACCTGAACGTGTTCAGAAGATTCTGCTCCGATATATCTTGGCAGCAGCTTACAGATATACGGTAGTTCCCCCCAAATTCTATGGAAAAGTAAAACAAGATGTTCATGACAAGTGGGTGCTGCGTGTTTTCTCCATTAAGACGATCATATGATAATGACTCGAGGTAACTATGAGCAGGGACTGGGATTTGGGGAGTACTGTTGCAGAAGTTATGTAAGAAAGACTGTGGTACGTCTATGTGGAAAGGAACTAGCAGTTCGAATGTGAGATATCAGGAGACGAACTTGTGGCAGGTGGTCAGGGGCAGGGTGAGTTGGGGTCTTGATTTGAGATGGGATGAGTAGGAAAGGCTATAGCCAGAAGAAAGAGTAGATTTCAAGGATGACTTATTATCTGGGAGAGACAGACGATGGAAATTAGACCAGGAAACGTCATCGAGTGTTTGGAGATGGAGAGAAGAAAGAACGTGTTGATAGGCTCTCTAATCGTTGCAGCTATATAGAGGGCAAACTGCAACAGTGCTTGCGAGTTGGTTTTCTTTCTTTTTTTTTCTTTCTTAATTTTTTTTTTTTAAGCAGGTGGAACTGTATCCCATCTGTTGAACGATAATGCGCTACCAAACAGGGCAGGCTCGTTGGAACAGAGCCCGTAATATCAGGATATCGCGCGCGCTCCAGGCCGACTAGCTCGATCCAGAATTTAAATACAATTACTTATGCACTGTACGCTCTAGACCATAGCTCTGACGCTGTCAACATGGGCCGTTTTCCTGTAGAAGGCGGTTGTCCAAGAGTAGGAGGCGTCACCATGAGACATGCTGGACCACCAGTCTATAGGTAGGGAGGAGACGTTTGTTATGCATCCTCCATTGTTGTAAGAAGTTATTTCACCATGAACTGACGATTTGTATGACACTGGTAGAGGAACACTACACATAGTAGGCGCCATATTTACTCCATGGGCGGCTTTCCAATGTAAATTGTATATCTATGATTGTGTCAAGATTTAAAAAGTTGTTATCACACATGTTAGTGCAAATAGTATTGTAGTGATTCGTGTCATTTCATGTGTCTCAAAGAGCTCGTGATTTGTCGACATGGGTGTAGAACAGAAGCGACTTGCACAAAATTATTGGCTGTAAGAACATCGCTTTAGACCACACGTCACTTCGCCTTGTTGTATTATGGTTTTTTTTTTTTTTTTTTTTTTTTTTTTTTTTTTTTTTTTTTTTTTTTTTTTAATGAAGACTGCACTAGTGCTGCCTTGATTCTGATCTAATGTTATCTGATCCTGTTTAGTCACCGTTTGTCATTAACTGATAATCTAACTAGTTTACTACCGTGGAGTCGTATGGCAGATTCAGATGCGAGCTGCGTTTCGACACGTTCGGAAAAGCGAGTGTCGGCAACGTGTTGTGGTCACGCTTCTTGCGAAAAACTCTATTCCACGACCACCGACCACGCAACAAATGGAGCGCAACTGACCGCAGTTAGACACAAAAACCCATCGCGCCGCACGTCTCTTGTGTAACAGATGGGGAAATGAGCGCGAAATTGCATTTTAAGTCGCGGAGCTTCCATTGCGAACGTACGCACCAGAAAATGGGCCGTAGTCACGCTGCATACACACACACACACACACACACACACACACACACATACGCATACACACAGGTACACACACACATACATACACGCACACACACACACACACACACACACACACACACACACACATACATGCACGCACATACACACAAAAAGAAAAGTTAACAAGTGCATTACTCGGGAAAATTGTGGTGCTACACCGACTTACAGTTAGTTTAGTTCCATTTTTCATTTTCAAAATCGTGAAGTGCAATGTGTTATTTGTAGAACATTTATTAAAATGTATGTAACGTAACCAACGTTTCCTTGTATGGCTCAGTCACTTATATTCATACGGGACTGAGATTGCACTGTGCTGACAGACTTGCGTCCCATATTTAGCACTTCGCCAAGAACTTTGACTAACGTACTGAACTCTTTTCAAGAGCTACGAAATGGGGTTAAAGCAAGCACGATGCTCTATTTTATAATGTTAGTTCCTTCAATATTTCGAAAAAATAAGGAAACTCTACGAGCATGAATTGGAGCAAAATATTCTACCACTAGGATATATTTCACCACCCGTGAAATATTTTTTTTTTAGCAAGTGGTGTGTTCCGTGGGTCAGTTGGTCGTAATAGTATAGGACGAGCAACTTACTAGTAGTTAACTAACTTTCAGTGTAAATATTTCTAAATTCTGACCCTTTACAGATGAGTGGAGGTAACAGGAAAGAATAACTTAATAGAAAGACTAATCTAGAAGGAACCTTTTTAATTTACCTTCAAATTTAGTTTTGCCGTACGATTTCGGCAAAGATTATAGCTACAATATGATGCACCTTTTTGAGCTAAAATCAGTTTTAATCAACAGTAATGAATGCCATATAGTTGAGGCCAAAAATTATCCAGTTAGATCATTGTCTTCTGTCTCACTGCTAACAAGTTCTATGTTAGCTAGCGCCGTGGAATTTCAAAGCTTAAAATGGACTGTTGAATACAAAGACGATCTGCATACTGCCTTCAAAATAGTTGCGTGTTATATTAGGCACAAGGATGATATTTGGTGCACGCACCTTACCAGTTACCTGCTAAAGGATCCCCGCTTTTACCTAAAGTGGTTCAAGAAAGCTGCAGAAAACCTAAATCGGGATGACCGGATGTAGATTTGTACCGGCGTCTTCCCGAAAGCGAATCCAGTCTGTTACAAGGGAACGGTAAAAACTTCCCCACAACGATTTGATTCACATTCAAAGCGGCTACAGGGCATAACTCGGACTTCAACTTAGGTACACAGGAAGTGGCAACTCTCAACCGTTTTCGATGAGCTTGGGTTCAAAATTTTAGGCCTGCTTTCATATACGGGGTGATAGTTATTGAACTATATGAAAAAAAACGTCATAACTTCCGATTTGTTTGCGTTAGGACGTTCAAATTGCACGGTTGGCCGCGGGGAATGATGGAAATCAGTATTCGCATTTTCATTTGGATGGGTTCGTAAATAAGCAAAATTGCCGCAATTAGGAGTCTGAGAATCCGCATTTCGCTATGGACAAGTCTCTTCACCCTCAGCGAATGACTATGTGGTGTGCAATGTCCAGTGACGGTATAACAGGTGCGATATTGCTTGATGGCACCGTGGCTGCCGAACGGTACGTGAAGGTTTCGAAGATGATTTAATCCCCATTATCCAAAGTGACGGTCATTTCGACAAGATGTGGTTCACGCAAGACGGAGTTCGACCCCCTCGAAGCAAGAGAGGAGCACTTTGGGGACTCTGGGGTACCCAGAAGCCACTGCATGGGCCTTGATTGGCCACCATATTCTCCGGATCTGAACACATGCGACTCCTTTTTGTGGGCTTTATTAAAGACAAAATGTACAGCAATAACCCCAAAACCATTGTTGAACTGAAAACGGCCATTCAGGAGGTCATCGACAGCATTGATGTTCTATCACTTCAGCGGGTCATGCAGAATTTCGCTATTCGTCCGCACATCATCGGCAATGAATCCGAATATATGTAGTGACGTTTACATGTTGAATGAAATGTGTGCACGCCGTAGTTGTACCTAATTTACGTTTTTTTCACGTAGTTCAATAATTGTCATCCTGTACTTTGTATGACAACTAGCCACGAAGGAGTCAGCAGCTGACCGAATAAGCGGTTAGTTTCATAAGCGCGAAGTCCCTGGCTCTAATTTGGCTACGGGTACTTTTCTTTCATTCCCACGTTATTCTGCCAACGGGAGGTATCTGTACGGTGCGCCCACGCTACTCGTGCTGTCCATTCTCGTCTGTCAGGAGACACGTCTAACTTGTCTGGCTCTAGCTCGTGCTACTTCTATCTTCGCCCACACCACCCCAATTGCTTGCCAAGCTTTGACTCGTGAGGATCCGCCCCGTACTCGCAGTCGAGACCAGTGCCAGCTTCCTAATTTAGAAATGGTCAAAGTGGTTATAGAAAGTGCCAGTTTTCTTGTGATGCGCCTGTTAGCCCAGAAGCAAGTGATAAGACGCAACAAAGACACGAGAAAAAGCGAGAGTGGATGACAACAGTCTTCAGAAGCAGAAAAAGGTGTATTTTGAGTGATTTGATCGGTAGCTTGGATGTTTAAAACATACATTTCAAGATATTTTGCCGTATATCCGCACCTTATTTTGAGTATTAGATAAATTTGGTCGGATTGAAGTTAGCAAAGGCTGACAGTAAATTTCGGAAAATAAAATCAGTGGGAATTCAGTCTAGTTGTAGGTCACGTTCAGACAGCACCATCAGATGAAGATGATGATGTGTAAAACAGTCAGTTGGTCTCAGTCGCTGAAATTCCTGAACCAGAAGTTCCAGCTGACACCAGCAGTTTCAGCGACTGAGGTCAACTGACGGTTCCATGCTTCGGCAACTTCAGCTGATAGTGTTGTCTCAAGATGGCCAAGAGCAGGCCGAAACCGTTCATTTTAATAAAATAACCGTCGCGTTGTAGCCCGGTTTTTCACTGATTTGTATAGCTTACGATATCGCAGTTTCCCAAAAAAATTACCAAAAATTTCGGAAAGCTATACCAGTTGCAGAACGGTTGCCACTTACGCTCAGACAAATTGATATAAAAGAAAAACCGATGTTCATAACACATGGGAAAAAAAGAAAAAACGAAAAAGCAAGACCGGATATAACGAGTTCGCGAGCCGGCTGTCTCCTTCCACACCACTCGCGCAACTCGCCGCGCATCCCTTTCTCCTTTGATGTGCCGATAACAGGCGGAGCCGGACAGGCGATAGGTTCGTGCCGCTCGCGAGCCCGCCTCACAGAGCCCTCGGAGACAACCTCCGGCCACGTTTCTCCTAAGTCTCAAAAGCACGCGAGTCATACAAGAGTAATAAAGTAGTAAAGTAATCCCTGCGAAATTTCCTCCTCTGGTGCATGCTGCTTTGCGACGTTTATTTTTAGAAGTAGGCGAAGGACCTTATAAAATAACCACAGACTTGCGGGTATATCATCTAACAGAAAGGAGACATATCTTCTCGAGAAGGTCACATAAAAATTCAGTCAGTCGCACACCATCAGTCGCCTGTACCAATATTCGGTGATATACTTTTATGTTCCTGGTACACCTCTAAATTGTATGTTGACCGAGAACCATTTACTGTTTTGCAACACGAACACTGAAAAACCATGCACATACAAAAGCTCAGTGTTAATCACACATGCAGCATTTCGCAATAATCATTTCTCTACAATCAGTATCATCCTCGTTGGTGCATTGCTCCATAAGTTAACATTCACTGAGGAGACAAAAGTCATGAGATACCTCCTAATATCCTGTCCCTCCTTGTTTTACCTAGTGGAGTGTACCAACTCGATGTGGCATGGACTCAACAAGCTGTTGGAAGTCCCCTGCAGAAATATTAAGCCGTGCTGCCTCTATAGCCGACCAAAATTGCAAATGTGATGCCGGTGCAGGATTTTCTGCACGAACTGCCTCTCGATTACTTCTGGTAAATGTTCGATGGGATTCATGTTGGGCGATCTGGGTGGCCAAATCATTCACTTGAATTGTCCGGAAAGTTCTTCAAACCAACTGCGAACAAATGTGGCCTGGTAACGTGACATCGATGTCTGGGACCATGGAATTCATGAATCGCTGAAAACTGTATCCAGGTAGTCGAATATAAACATATCCAGTGACCGATCGGTTCAGTTGGACCAGTAAACACAGCGCACGCCATTGTGGAGCCACCACCAGCTTGCACAGTGCCGTGTTGAGAACTTTGGTCCGTGGCATCGTGGAGTTCGCACCACACTAATCCTACTGTCAGCTCTTACCAAGTGAAATCGGATCTGACCAGGCCATGGTTTTTCAGTCGACTAGTGTCCAACCGATATGGTCACGAGGCCAGGAGAGACGCTGCAGGCGATGTCGTGATGTTAGAAAGGTACTCACGTCGGTCGCCAGCTGCCATAACCCATTAACGCCACAGTTCGCCACGCTGTCCTAATGGATACGTTCGTCATACTGATTTCTGCGGCTATTCCACGCAGTGTCGCTTCTCTGTTAGCAATGACAACGCTATTCAGTCATCGCTGCTCTCGGTCGTTAAATGAATACCGTCAGCCAAAGCGTTGTCCGTGGTGAGAGATAAGACCTGAAATTTGGTATTCAAGGTAACGTCTGAAATTTGGTATTCTCGGCACACTCTCGACACTTTGGATCGCGGAATATTGAATCCCCTAACGATTTCCGAAGTGGAGTGTCTCATGCGTCTAGCTCCAACTACCATTCCGCGTTCGAAGTCTGTTAATTCTCGTCGTGCGTTCGTAATCACGTCGGTCACCTTTTCACGTGAATCAACTGACAAGGGAACCTCCCTATCGCACCCTCCTCAGATTTAGTTATAAGTTGGCACAGGGATAGGCCTTGAAAAACTGTACGCAGATCAATCGAGAAAACAGGAAGAAGTTGTGTGGAACTATGAAAAAAATAAGCAAAATATACAAACTGAGTAGTCGATGGGCAATCTAGGCAACATTAAGGAACATGCTAGCTTACGAGCTCCGTGGTCCCGTGGTTAGCGTGAGCAGCTGCGGACCGACAGGTCCTGGGTTCAAATCTTCTCTCGAGTGAAAAGTTTAATTTTTTATTTTAAGATAATTATCAAAGTTCAGGCACTCACACATAATCAACTTCGCTCTCCAAAATTCCAGGACATGTTCAGATTTGCTTGGACATATACAGGATTTGACGGTCTACGCACGGAAACATTTGAAGACGTAAAAAAAAAAACATATGTTTTGACAGAGCACAGGGAAAACTGTGCGACTGTGAAACTGTTGCATTCATTTGATGCAGTTTATGTGACAAACTTTTATGTTTTCATCACTTTTTTGGGAGTGATTATCACATCCACAAGAAAACCTAAATCGGGTAAGTTAGAAGAATCTTTTTATCCATTCGCCAAGTGTGCAAGTTAGGTGGGTCGACAACATATTCCTGTCATGTGACGCACATGCCGTCACCAATGTCGTAAAGAATATATCAGACGTGTTTTCCTGTGGAGGAATCGGTTGATCTATGACCTTGCGATCAAATGTTTTGGGATCCTATTGGAGAGGCACGTCCTTTCGTCTACTAATCGCACGGTTTTTGCGGTGCGGTCGCAAAACACAGACACTAAACTTATTACAGTGAACAGAGACGTCAATGAATGAACGGACAGATCGTAACTTTGCGAAAATAAAGAAAGTAAAATTTTCACTCGAGGGAGAACTCAAACCAAGGACCTTTCGTTCCGCAGTCGCTCACTCTAACCACGAGACCACGGCGCTCATCAGCTTACATAGTCCTTTATGTTACCTATCTTCCACATGGACTACTCAGTTTGTATATTTTGCTTATTTTTTCATAGTTCCACACAACTTCTTCCTGTTTTCTCGATTGATCTGTGTTCAGTTTTTCAAGGCCTATCCACTGCGTCAATTTATAACTAAATCTGAGGGGGGTGCGATGGGGAGGTTCCCTTGTGAACACAAATGACTGCTTCACCAATGCACTGCCCTTTTATACCATGTGTATGGGATGCTTCCGCCATCTGTACGCGTGCATATCGCTGTCCCAAGACTTTTGTCACCTCAGTCTAATATACTAGTCACAACCGTAGATACCATAATTATTTGATTCAAACTTCTCGTGTGTCCTTTTTTTGTCCTGTATCCGTCGAAAAACTTCATGGATGTGTGGACCAACTCTCTCAAGCACGAGACTCTCTAAAAGCTTGCAACAGCAGTTCAGGAAGGCGATTGTTAGGTGGGCAACAGCTTTATTCAATAGGTCAGCACACTTCTATATAGCTATGATCTTTAGGAAGGGCCGGGTATCTTAATATTGATGAAGAAGCTAGCAACCTACTTACGAGTCTTGTTTCCACAATCGATGAGGAACTCTAGATGTGTCCCATCAAATCCTCGCGCTTTGTATTTATTTCTCTATTTCTTTGACTGCTGCATTGATCTCACGAACGTGAATTCTCTGGGGTACCCTGATCCGTTGGGTGCATTCTGCTTCAGGTTGCTAAGCTCTTTCTTAACCATTCTCGAATGTGACTTATATGAAGTTACTCTGGCTAGGGAAGTTATTCTCTTTGCAGTTTGGTCTGGTGTCATTCCAAGATCCTTGCGGGTAGGTGGTCGACCTCCGGCATCAGTGTGTAAATTACATCAGCGAGCGCCACCACCTCAACTCTGTCTCCGTAATGTTTAGTTACAAATTAAACGTTATCCTGAAGGATCTCTCGAGATCTTGCCATCAGTACCCTCTTTTGTATTGCACCAGCTGCATTGTATCAACCTTTTCCCTTCATGCAGTGTACTGCCTGTATCCAAACGGGGTGTGTGTTTGTTTAGAGAACCCGAGACCACATTAGCTTTGAAACTTGAACTTACTTTGTGAACCATGGAGACCCGATCCAAGCGACCCATGAAAATGAAGCCACTTGCCAAACTTGCAAGTACGGGTAGTTGTAGGCCATAGAAAATGATTTCCTGTAACTCCGACTAGGCACTAATATCTTAAATTTCTTGAGATGACGACCGTCTATTTCAGTTTCAATGAAATAACAGTTGTACCTACCAAAGCTTCTTTGAACGGAAAATAAAATTTCACAGCACAAGCATTCGCCAAGGAACAAAAATGCAAGCTTCACAAATTGCACCTCAACATGATATGTGCCTCAATATTGGGCCAAAACTAATAATTAGACACATAAATGACTACTTGCTCCTGTTCGAGGCCGCATTTATAGTATAGAAAGAGATGCCAATTGGATCTTCGTTACGATTTTTGTCCCAGAAATAATTCGGAAGACACCACAAATATTGTAGCATATAGGAAAAAATGGTTCAAATGGCTCTGAGCACTATGGGACTTAACTACTGAGGTCATCAGTCCCCTAGAACTTAGAACTACTTAAACCTAACTAACCTAAGGACAACACAAACATCCATTCCCGAGGCAGGATTCGAACCTGCGACCGTAGCGGTCGCGTGGTTCCAAACTGTAACGCCTAGAACCGCTCGTCCACTCCGGCTGGCCATATAGGAAAAAGCACTCAATACTATTCAGTATAAAGACCATTGGTACCCCTGATGCACATATACAGACTGGTAGGGAATAAAATTGCAACCCCAAGAACAAACGTCAAACTGTCATTAAGTGTACAATACTCTTCGATAAGCGAATGATTATAGTACGAGAGCCCACAACCAAAACCATGTCTCATCCATTTGTGGCCAAAGCTGTATAAAATCGTTAGATCAGATGATCCTAAACCCGACTATTCTGGCACTAAGGGCGAAAAACGTCACAGCTCCGTTTCTGCTTGGTAAAAAAACAAAAGAAAAGAACAAAAAAAAAGGAATGCAGATGGTATAATCAAAATACGTTTGATATTTAAAATGCACATAGATTTTGTCTTTTATTAACGAAATATTTGTTTTCAGACATTTTGCGCATAGCTTTTGGCGTGAGCACGTTTTCAAAAATGTCAACAAATTTTACTAAACTATGTTGTAGCCACCTAGTTCAACTTTTTAAAATCCTTTTGAATGATTATCTGGATTACCAAAATGAAGTTTTAAGGTATTTTCGATGCCACCTGTAGCTTGAAAAACAAAAAGAATGTTCCGGCGCTCGTTAGGCTCTCGTCTTCAGAACTGTTACTTATTTGGGCGGCTTTTAGCATTAATAGTAAGTATCGAAAACGAGCTCTGTTATTCGATAACTCCAGTGCTGCTATCACTTTGTCACATGGACAGAACAATATGTAAAACCGACAAATCGACGTTGACGTGAGATCTTGAAAAGGAAATTGAAATCAGTGATCCGGTATCCGTAGATGTTTCAATCTTTCGTGGGTTCTTTCACTGCTTGCCTTGAGAGACATTCCACGAGCATTCGGTCGAGGAAAATTTTGCTCATTTTGTGTAAACATGATGTTGCGAGGACCGATCTAATATTTGACAGGCTTTTCTATCAAGGAAATCGTGCATGGATTTTGCGAAAGCATAATATCGGTAGATTTTCACATCTAAGTACCGCGACGAATTAGACCTTCTGTTTTCGCAAAAGAATTGAAAAATATATAATTTGGTCAAACTTTTAACTAATAATTGGTCACAATAGGATACGACACAGATCATGAATTAATGAAGATCTAACTCTCCAAGAACACGAGGAGGCATATACCAAGATTGTTTATCATGTGTGTCAAATTAATCAACAAGTCGAGTAACTATCCAAAGTTCTGAAACTGACTTTTAGTTATAATGCTTGGGGAGATGGGATTTCTAATAAATACATTGACGGTTTTCGTGTCTGCGAAACATTAGTATCGTCTCTAGTAAAATATTTATCCACTTTTCAAGCTATGACCAGCTGCGATTACAATTCCGGATTCCATCACAAGGGAGGGAAAGGCCACTGACGATGCTGAACAACTCTACACGCTATCAAAAGCATTCACAAATTTAACCAGGTATACCTCCGATACAGCGAATGTTTGGAAACCTTATAAGAATGCACATGCAGATTACCCAACTAGAAAAGTTAATGATGGCGATTCGGCTCGATTAAACATTTTTTCAAAAACATATAAAATGAAAAGTTAATATTATTCTAGAATTACAAATATGAATCTATTTAATTACGACGCCTGCAATCAACCACAGTGTAAAACAAAATCGGAACAACAGTTGTTGAGAGTAAAATATATTGCCCGAATATGGAGCAACGTTCATACGAGAAACGTAACCGATCTAAAGCCTCGGATTTCGGATGGTGTGGTATACTATTTTAAGTGGTTATCCGGCAGGCACCGACCAGAAATGAGTGACGTTATGTTAAACAAATCGTATAGTTGACATGAAGTTCACTGCAAGACATTTTTTTATAAAGGAATGCGTAATTTTGACTAACTATATTTGTTTTCCAGAAGAAGACATTGAAGAGCCTTGTAGTGACGTGGAGAGTGATTTTAGTAAGAACGATAGTGATGTCGAGTCAGGTAGTGATAAAAAACTTTTATATTCTTTCATTTTAAATAAACAGCAAGTTTCAGGTTTTATCCCAGTCCCATTTTGTACAGTTTATTTTAAAAATCCCCCCCCATGAACCATGGACCTTGCCGTTGGTGGGGAGGCCTGCGTGCCTCAGCGATACAGATAGCCGTACCGTAGGTGCAACCACGACGGAGGGGTATCTGTTGAGAGGCCAGACAAACGTGTGGTTCCTGAAGAGGGGCAGCAGCCTTTTCAGTAGTTGCAAGGGCAACAGTCTGGATGATTGACTGATCTGGCCTTGTAACAATAACCAAAACGGCCTTGCTGTGCTGGTACTGCGAACGGCTGAAAGCAAGGGGAAACTACAGCCGTAATTTTTCCCGAGGGCATGCAGCTTTACTGTATGATTACATGATGATGGCGTCCTCTTGGGTAAAATATTCCGGAGGTAAAATAGTCCCCCATTCGGATCTCCGGGCGGGGACTACTCAAGAGGATGTCGTTATCAGGCGAAAGAAAACTGGCGTTCTACGGATCGGAGCGTGGAATGTCAGATCCCTTAATCGGGCAGGAAGGTTAGAAAATTTAAAAAGGGAAATGGATAGGTTGAAGTTGGATATAGTGGGAATTAGTGAAGTTCGGTGGCAGGAGGAACAAGACTTCTGGTCAGGTGACTACAGGGTTATAAACACAAAATCAAATAGGGGTAATGCAGGAGTAGGTTTAATAATGAATAGGAAAATAGGAATGCGGGTAAGCTACTACAAACAGCATAGTGAACGCATTATTGTGGCCAAGATAGATACGAAGCCCACACCTACTACAGTAGTACAAGTTTATATGCCGACTAGCTCTGCAGATGACGAAGAAATTGAAGAAATGTATGATGAAATAAAAGAAATTATTCAGATTGTGAAGGGGGACGAAAATTTAATAGTCATGGGTGACTGGAATTCGAGTGTAGGAAAAGGGAGAGAAGGAAACATAGTAGGTGAATATGGATTGGGGGACAGAAATGAAAGAGGAAGCCGCCTGGTCGAATTTTGCACAGAGCACAACATAATCATAACTAACACTTGGTTTAAGAATCATGAAAGAAGGTTGTATACATGGAAGAACCCTGGAGATACTAAAAGGTATCAGATAGATTATATAATGGTAAGACAGAGATTTAGGAACCAGGTTTTAAATTGTAAGACATTTCCAGGGGCAGATGTGGACTCTGACCACAATCTATTGGTTATGACCTGTAGATTAAAACTGAAGAAACTGCAAAAAGGTGGGAATTTAAGGAGATGGGACCTGGATAAACTAAAAGAACCAGAGGTTGTACAGAGATTCAGGGAGAGCATAAGGGAGCAATTGACAGGAATGGGGGAAATAAATACAGTAGAAGAAGAATGGGTAGCTTTGAGAGATGAAGTAGTGAAGGCAGCAGAGGATCAAGTAGGTAAAAAGACGAGGGCTAGTAGAAATCCTTGGGTAACAGAAGAAATATTGAATTTAATTGATGAAAGGAGAAAATATAAAAATGCAGTAAGTGAAACAGGCAAAAAGGAATACAAACGTCTCAAAAATGAGATCGACAGGAAGTGCAAAATGGCTAAGCAGGGATGGCTAGAGGACAAATGTAAGGATGTAGAGGCCTATCTCACTAGGGGTAAGATAGATACTGCCTACAGGAAAATTAAAGAGACCTTTGGAGATAAGAGAACGACTTGTATGAATATCAAGAGCTCAGATGGAAACCCAGTTCTAAGCAAAGAAGGGAAAGCAGAAAGGTGGAAGGAGTATATAGAGGGTCTATACAAGGGCGATGTACTTGAGGACAATATTATGGAAATGGAAGAGGATGTAGATGAAGATGAAATGGGAGATATGATACTGCGTGAAGAGTTTGACAGAGCACTGAAAGACCTGAGTCGAAACAAGGCCCCCGGAGTAGACAATATTCCATTGGAACTACTGACGGCCGTGGGAGAGCCAGTCCTGACAAAACTCTACCATCTGGTGAGCAAGATGTATGAAACAGGCGAAATACCCTCAGACTTCAAGAAGAATATAATAATTCCAATCCCAAAGAAAGCAGGTGTTGACAGATGTGAAAATTACCGAACTATCAGCTTAATAAGTCACAGCTGCAAAATACTAACACGAATTCTTTACAGACGAATGGAAAAACTAGTAGAAGCCAACCTCGGGGAAGATCAGTTTGGATTCCGTAGAAACACTGGAACACGTGAGGCAATACTGACCTTACGACTTATCTTAGAAGAAAGATTAAGGAAAGGCAAACCCACATTTCTAGCATTTGTAGACTTAGAGAAAGCTTTTGACAATGTTGACTGGAATACTCTCTTTCAAATTCTAAAGGTGGCAGGGGTAAAATACAGGGAGCGAAAGGCTATTTACAATTTGTACAGAAACCAGATGGCAGTTATAAGAGTCGAGGGACTTGAAAGGGAAGCAGTGGTTGGGAAGGGAGTAAGACAGGGTTGTAGCCTCTCCCCGATGTTGTTCAATCTGTATATTGAGCAAGCAGTAAAGGAAACAAAAGAAAAATTCGGAGTAGGTATTAAAATTCATGGAGAAGAAATAAAAACTTTGAGGTTCGCCGATGACATTGTAATTCTGTCAGAGACAGCAAAGGACTTGGAAGAGCAGTTGAATGGAATGGACAGTGTCTTGAAAGGAGGATATAAGATGAACATCAACAAAAGCAAAACAAGGATAATGGAATGTAGTCTAATTAAGTCGGGTGATGCTGAGGGAATTAGATTAGGAAATGAGGCACTTAAAGTAGTAAAAGAGTTTTGCTATTTGGGTAGCAAAATAACTGATGATGGTCGAAGTAGAGAGGATATAAAATGTAGGCTGGCAATGGCAAGGAAAGCATTTCTGAAGAAGAGAAATTTGTTAACATCCAGTATTGATTTAAGTGTCAGGAAGTCATTTCTGAAAGTATTCGTATGGAGTGTAGCCATGTATGGAAGTGAAACATGGACGGTAAATAGTTTGGACAAGAAGAGAATAGAAGCTTTCGAAATGTGGTGCTACAGAAGAATGCTGAAGATTAGATGGGTAGATCACATAACTAATGAGGAAGTATTGAATAGGATTGGGGAGAAGAGAAGTTTGTGGCACAACTTGACCAGAAGAAGGGATCGGTTGGTAGGACATGTTCTGAGGCATCAAGGGATCACCAATTTAGTATTGGAGGGCAGCGTGGAGGGTAAAAATCGTAGAGGGAGACCAAGAGATGAATACACTAAGCAGATACAAAAGGATGTAGGTTGCAGTAGGTACTGGGAGATGAAGAAGCTTGCACAGGATAGAGTAGCATGGAGAGCTGCATCAAACCAGTCTCAGGACTGAAGACCACAACAACAACAACATTTTAAAAATCCTTTAAACTAAGCACGACACTTTCGAGTAAGCTCTTTATTAACCATCTCAGAATTTGAGGGTTACAACTTATTCACTGGCTTGCTATAAGCACTTTCAATACGATGTTTGAATGATTTTTGAGTGTAGAAAAGTTGTCTAATTGTAACGCGTTGCACTAAATTTGTCTGATAATTTTTTTATATATGGGCAACTTATTTTATCATGCAAAACAGTTTTTGGACGTAATTCTTTGTTACCGATCGGTAAATTTTTTTAACATTTTGAAAGCGATGTCAGAATCAGAATGCGCTCCCATTTTCTTCTGAAAAATGATTTTTTCTCATTAATTGTCCGAAATCTAGTAGTGAAACATGTTTTCAAACGGTTTGCTATGATATCTTTTTTTAGTCTCATTTTTTTAAAATGGTTCCGCGGGTTTGCGTTACGAAAAATGTGTTTTCGGTGTCTTAGATCAATCACTCAACTATATTGCAAAAACCAACCACTCCGCTATTTCTAGGGACAGGAAAGAATCATTTCATTTTATGGCTAAGTTCGGTGTCATTTTTTGCTAGATTCTGTGTTATTTCTTGCCAAATGCGATGTTATTTTTGTCAAATTCAGTCTTACTTTTTGCCAAGTTCGGTGCTACTTTTTGTCACAGTAAGAGCCCATTTTGTTGTCAAATTTAGACATTTTATTTTCTCTACTTCCGTGTTATTTTTTATCCTTTCCAGCTGGCCGCTGTGACCGAGCGATTCTAGGCGCTTCAGTCTGGAACCGCGCGACCGCTACGGTCGCAGGTTCGAATCCTGCCTCGGGCATGGATGTGTGTGATGTCCTTAGATTAGTTAGGTTTAAGTTGTTCTAAGTTATAGGAGACTGATGACCTCAGAAGTTAAGCCCATAGTGCTCAGAGCCATTTGAACCCTATCAAATTCGGAGTTACCACTTTGTTAGTTTCGGTGAGTTTATCGCCAAATTCCGTGATTTTTGCCAATTTCATTGTTTTTTTGCCAGATTCGGTATTATCTTTTGCCAATTTCGTTGTTATATTTTTTGCCTATTTCGGTGCTACTTTTGACGCCACATCGTACTTCGTTATGTGAGAAATGGTCTGTCATTTTGAGATTACACATGAATCTCAGCCTTGAGAAAAAGGGAAGGGAAAATGCAATTTCAGTGTTTAATAAATAGCAGTAACGTGTATTGTTAAACTGTTATCCTCGAATTTGTACCATTTTTATACGGGAAAATCATTAAAATAGTAAAGATCCGACTTCGTATTATTTCGCTAGAATCCGTCAATTTGGCGTTATTTTTTGCGTCATGGTTTCCGTGACATTTTCCTGTCCCTAGATGTTACACTGCCCGGTAAAATTTGTTGGTATTTTTGGAAAACACAGATGAGACGCTACGGGAGAAATTTCTGAAATTAGTTTAGGGTTTATTGTAATCGATTCTATAGATTTTGAACAGTATTGGCCGTATTGTTATAACTCAGAAGATTTGGTCATGGGCTTTCGTACTATTTGTACTTCAGCGCAACCACAAAGGGCAGGTTGGATTACACGATCTATATTCTGTATACAAGCAATGAGGATTTCTCATCCAGTATCGCATTCGAATGGTGATTGGTTGTGAGAAGATAATGTTATGTTTCGTGTAAGAGGGAAAAACATCTATCAGCACGTGTCGAAATACGACAGCCAGATCATGGCTGATAGAGACAGCAGCTAATTGTTCCACGATATTGCTGCTAGCATTTGTCAGGATCCCATGACTGTCATGCTAAACGGATTCGATGGGTTCAGTGGGGCACACTAGAATGGTTCAAATGGCTCTGAGCACTATGGGACTCAACTGCTGAGGTCATTAGTCCCCTAGAACTTAGAACTAGTTAAACCTAACTAACCTAAGGACATCACACACATCCATGCCCGAGGCAGGATTCGAACCTGCGACCGTAGCGGTCTCGCGGGGCACACTAGAGATGGACAAAGTCGTTCATCCTTGGGAACTAATTCACTGGTGATCGCTCTTTTTTTGAGAACAGTTCATTTTTACTCGTTCACTGTTCACTGTGCTTGGTATATGGTTCTTATGAAAAACTGAAAATTAGTAGCATAGGTGACTGAAGATGGAAGGCGCCAAGAGTGGGCACTTGCCTCCCCCCTGGAGTACAGAGTTTTTATTCATAACAGAATTCTCACACACTTGTAATTTTCGTGATTATGCAAAACATCTCGTTTAGCCAGCTGTAGCGTTATGCGGCTGATCGCAGTGAAATGACGTAACGTGGCGCACGAAAAACCGGCCAGACTGCTCGCCAATTACGCACAATTTGTTGACCGCTACGAGCAGAACAGATAAACATGTAATAATTAGACAGTGAAGAAATAACAAGCAAGCTAATGCAAACAACTTCGAAACAATAGTTGACGATTGGTAAGCGAAAATGAGCAGTCTAGTACTCGGGGCCGAGTTTTCGTGCGCCACCCTGTACCACCGAAAAAATATTGTAGAAGTTATCATATTCTCTTTACAAAATGTGACACCATAAACTCGAATAAGAAGCGCAGGCTTCCCTCGGTTGTAAGTCAGATTCTGCCTCCCATAACAATGAACATGCTCTTTTACCTTGGATAAAAAAAAGACGGAAAATGGCAACTAATGTGTGCCGTGCCGACTTCCTTTGCATGTGTAATAACAAAAAAAATCTTGCCTTTTTACAAGTATTTCTTCTGCTGTTTATCGAAATATTGAATTAAGCTGATACGCCGTTTTTTTCCCTGAAAAGATGTATGTATTACATACCACGTAATTTTTATGTAATTTACGTAATTATAAAATACATTTTAATTTCCGGTCGTGGACGCTGAATAGAATACGAAAAGAACCAGAAGTTCCGAGTTCAAAAAAGGTTTGAAACAGATCTAGAATGGGCGAGCGAAGCGAACGAAACGATCAATAACTCGATACTGAACTAACTATGAGCAGTCGACAGTGGAATTGCGACGAGTGGCCACGTGAAGAAGGACGAGTCCGGCCGAGCGAGACCGAGACCGAGACAGACGGGAACGGGACCGAAGCTGGAACGAGACCGGCCGAAGTGCCGTTCGGGAACGAGACGACCGTTTCCCGTTCCTGGGAATTATAAGTAGAAGCCGCTACCGAAGTGAACTATGAAAGACCGTTCCTTAGAATTCGTTCCTCGCTCGTTCCGTTCATCTTGGTAAACCGATCCTTTGGACCCGTTAGTTCGCGAACGACCCATCTCTAGGGCACACTCAACGTCCTGCAGGATATCAACGGCCCCACACGAGTCGCTCCCGAGAGACCAGACATTGTTCGCTCGGCTGTGGAACATCGTACAGCCATCTACGCCTTGAATCAGGAAATGGACTTCTTTGCAGCAAGACAAGTTTCCAACAGCAGAGCGACAACGTGTTGAGCACCATGGGTTGTAAGCCCAGAGAATGCCGTCACGGATTTTCTTGACCCGAAAGCAGGAAGATGCGTGCCGATAGTTATGCTCCCATTGACAACAATGGACACAATTCTAAGACGAAGCACTCGGACATCTTTTCGGGCGTGTTCTTGTTCTGTGTGCAGCATCGTGACGGACGCAGTCTTGCCTGGAGCCTTCGATGAGAACAGACATTGACAGGTTGCAAGGGCACAGCAGTTGGTGTGAGGGTAAAGCTTGCCGTTGCGTAGACAATACGATCACCTGTGGTTTGAATGGCCGCTAATTTGGATAGCAACCGTTATATAGGGTATTTCCAAAAGAATCATCTGATTAAAAAAATAGTAACTATTATGTATTTGATATATGTGCGTGAACAAAGTCCTGTTGGTAAGAGCAAACTCTCGAGTTTTACATGGTTCCCGCAAGGTAGCAGCTGTGTGCGCCCATTTCAGTTCTGGTAGGAAAGGTGTCGGGACAACAGAAAGCGTTTTGTGTTCTGCGTTCTGCGCAGTGCGGGTCAGTAATAACTGTTCAGCTTCACTTGCTTACTAGGTATGGTGTGGATCCTCCAACAGCATAGAGCATTAAACGATAGCTTGAACAATTCCAAAAAACAGGTCGTTTGTGTAAAGGCAAATCGCTGGGCCGTCACGAGTGTCTGACACAGACGTCGAATGCATCCGCCATAGTTTCACAAGGCCGTTGAAATCCGTTCGCCGTGCAGCTCGACAACTCAGCATGCCCCCGATGTCCGTCTGGCGTGTGTTTCGTCGACGTTTATACATGATACTACACAACATTCAGCTACTACAAGCTCTTCTTGAAGGTGACAAACAACAACGTGTGAATCTCTGTAATTTCGTTCTTGGCAAGGTGGAGGATGATAGTTTTCTTTTACGCTTAATTTTTAAATGGAATGTTGCCTCGTCACTAAAAATTAACCGTCGTAATGTGAGAATATGGGTTGCGGAACAATCAACTGAAGTTGTACAAAATGAGAGTGACTCTTCAAAATCTAATGTGTTTTATGCAGTTCCACGGGAAAAGGTGTATAGCCCATTTTTCTTTGCCGAGAATACTGTTACAGGAAGCACATAGCTCGATCTGGTTGAGAACTTCCTTTTCCCACTGTTGGAGAGTGATCCGAAAGACTTTATTTACCAACTGGATGGGGCACCACCACACTGGCACCTGGAAATTTTTAAATCAAAGAAGTACTGGACGATGGATCAGTCACACTGGACCAAATGATTCAGCCTGGCCTCCAAGGTGACCACATCTGACTGAATGTGGTTATTTCTTGTGGGGATTTGTAAAACACTCTGTTTACGTGCCTCCGTTACCAACAACAATGAATGAAATGACACATTGCATAACAGCAGCTGTGGAAGCTGTAACTCGAGACATGTTCGCTGCAGTGTGGGAACAATTTGAATACCGCATTGACATGTGCCGTGCATCTGAAGGTGGACATACTGAACACCTATGAAAAGCTACTAAAAAACTTTTGAGCTTCCCTTTCATCGAGAAACGACATTAATTGTATGTGTTTATTAGTTTCAGAAATATAGACGTGCCGAATCGGATGATTCTTTTTGATAGACCCTGTATTTTAAGGCCGACGATTGTGCCCTATCTTCGAGGTACCTGTGACGTTACAGTCGAACAAGATAACGCAAGACCGTGTATTGCCTGAGCTGCCCTTAAGATGCAGAGGGTGTTCGACAGTTTATCTGGTCAGCGCGTTCTCCACACCCTTCGCTCACTAAAAACATGTGGTCATCAGTTGCGAAGAGATTGGTGCACCTCTACTCGCCGGTCGCTACGAGTGATGAACCCTGGCACAGAACTGAAGTAGCATGGAATGACGTGCCCGTAACTGTCATCCAAGCTCAATTAGACTCGATTCCCAGCCGGGTTAGAACTGTTGTTTCTGCCAGAGATGGCAACTCTGGGTACCACTAAGTCACCTACAAATGTAACAACAATTTTTTATGTTAAGAAGAATTCCGCTGACAGCTGGTAAAATTGTTGTTTTATTTATCCACAACCGATTTCGCGACCTAAAGCTGCATCACCAGATGCAACCTACGTGGAAAAGACTAATATGCAATGTCTCGACTTTGAAGACATTAAAATTAAGAAAGGTAAATCCAAAACATACTCACAGGAAATCATAGGTGCACCCATTGCTGGTAGTCACGGCACATTATTTATTGAATATTGTCTATATTACTCTGGCAAACGAATGGTGACGAAGATGTGATCCATTAATTTCATTAAAACTGCTGGTAGGTGGATCATGCAGTTATAAACCATTGTTTTAAAAATTGCGTGCATCTAAAAAAAAAATATTTTTTATTGGGAGAACTGGAAATAATTTTTTTTAAAGCCGTATTGGCCATAACATAGTCACTACTAACGTGATTAGTCGGAGGACAATGCAAATTACTGTGTGGAATGGTATAAGGTGGCACTTTCTTAACGGTGCGGCAGGAGAGCATCTCGGCGTTGGGAAGAGCAGAAGCGGCCCACACAAGAGACGAGGGCGGAGTAACAGGCTGGCGGAACGGAAACTATTTTGCGGACGGCGTGATGTCATGTATTCGTGACAAGGAGAGCAGTGTCGCTCCCTTTACAAACGAGTATAATACTGGATTTTATTACATCCTAATACTTAATCGTATAAACAATCGAAATTAGCCAGAATGCTATGGTGCTTTAATTCTAATTGATTATTCAACGTGGACTGTCCGTTGTTTTTTTTTTTAATATTTAAAAATACTGGTTTCTTTCTGCTGTACAGTGTACGCACGATAAGTAAACTTTCGTTATTTGGTATCCTTACTGGTGTTGCAGTTTTAATGGTCAGTGGTGCACATATGGTTGATAGAGAAATTACAGGAGATACACTAATAACACTAAGACGAAGCAGCCATTTAGAGTCACAGCTGGGCTTGAACGTCCCAACAAGAATAGCAGGCAAACACTTCCTGGTAACTGGGATGCGCTACGACGTTTACAGACGTATCTGCCCTTCACCAGTAGCAGACGGAGCTTCAAGAGTGCTGAGCGTGGTTAGGTAATTGAGGGCAGGTAACAGGTAATTCTCGACGAAGAAAGTGGATCTACAAGTACCAGCAGCACCACTTGAAGAAAAGATCTCCACCCACTGTTCTCCACACACGCCCACTAAACATACTCCCGGAGTAGACAGTGCGAGGTCAGCAATACAGAGCATACATTTGTCCTTGTACGCTACTGGAGACTTGACGAACTTGGCATTAGTAATCTTGAAACTTCCTAGCAGATTAAAACTGTGTGCCGGACCGTGACTCGAACTCGGGACCTTTGCCTTTCGCGGGCAAGTGCTCTATCAACTGAGTTACCCAAGCACGACTCACGCCCCGGTCCTCACAGCTTTACTTCTACCAGTACCTCGCCTCCTACCTTCCAAACTTTACAGAAGCTCTCCTGCGAGCCTTGCAGAACTAGCACTCCTGAAAGAAAGGATATTGCGGAGACATGGCTTAGCCATAGCCTGGGGGATGTTTCCAGAATGAGATTTTCACTCTGCAGCGGAGTGTGCACTGATATGAAACTTCCTGGAAGATTAAAAGTGTGTGTCGGACCGAGACTCGAACTCGGGACCTTTGCCTTCGCAGGGCAAGTGCTCTACCAACTGAGCTACCCAAGCACGACTCACGCCCTCTCCTCACAGCTTGGAAGGTAGGAGGCGAGGTACTGGCAGAAGTAAAGCTGTGAGTCGTGCTTGGGTTGCTCAGTTGGTAGAGCACTTGCCCGCGAAAGGCAAAGGTCCCGAGTTCGAGTCTCGGTCCGGTACACAGTTTTAATCTGCCAGGAAGTTTCATGTCAGCGCACACTCCGCTGCAGAGTGAAAATCTCATTCTGGATTAATAATCTTGTTTGTGAGAGCATTCAAAGATGCCCTCTTACTGGCTGAGTATGATCGTGTAGTGTTCGCCACCTGTTCTCCGACTATTCATGCAGATCTTCGTGTGCAGAATTCTGATTATTTATTTACCGAAACACTGTGTCCCTTCTGTTACGGATCTTCCGATGCCATCAAAGAATCGATACCTACTCAAATGAATAATACTCAAGTCGTCCTGAGATACCAATCATATGAGAACTCCAAAAGTATCGATACTTACTAATACTGATATCTGAAATAATGCCGGGTATGTGATATATTTAATTGATTCCTTATTTTATGTAGTCTAATAAAACACATTACATAGACAATGAGACAAGAAAATCGTCGCACCACGTAAGAATTATCCAAATAGGACGGAAATCGGTAGATCAGATGCACGTGTACAGAAATCAAATGATTACAATTCCAAAAAAATTGTATGATTTATTCAAGAGAAAGAGCTTCACAAATTGAGCAAGTCGGTAACGCGTTGGTTCACCCCTGGTCCTTATGCAAGCAGTCATTCATATTGCCATTGGTTAGCAGAGCTGTTGTATGTCCTGTTGAGGGATGTGGTGCCAAATTTTGTCCAATTGGCGGGTTAGATCATCAAAATCTGGAGCTGGTCGGAGGACCCTGTCCATATGTGTTCCAAACGTTCTCAGTTGGGGAGAGATTCGGGGGTAGAAACTCTCGCCGTGTGCGGGTGGACATTATCTTGCTGAAATGTAAGATCACGATGGTTTGCTATGAAGGGCAACAAAACGGGGCGTAGAATGTCGTCGACGTGCCGCTGTGCGGTAAGTATGCGACGGTTGACAATCAAAGGGATGCTGATATGAAAAGAAATGGTACCCCACACAATCACTCCTGGTTGTCTGGCCGTATGGCGGGCAACAGTCAGGTTGGAAGCCCACCGCTGTTCGGGGCATTTCCATACATGTCTTCGCTGGTCACTGAAGCGGGATTCATCGCCGAGGACAATTCTATTCCAGGTTATAAGATCTGAGGCCGAATGTGCCCGAAACGACTGCAAACAGGGCTGTTGGTGTACGGAGGACAGTGGTCGTCGGCTCAAGAGGCGCCGTGAGCTCAGTCTCCTTTCTGTGAGACGCGTATTAGTAGTTGCTTGTGGTCACCTAAGCACCTGTTGCACATCGGATTATCGACAATGATGAATCCGCGGCTCTGACTGCCTCTCTCACGACTGCTCGGTCCTCATGTTGGGTCGTAGCTTT
Source organism: Schistocerca serialis cubense (assembly GCF_023864345.2). Lineage (NCBI taxonomy): Eukaryota > Metazoa > Arthropoda > Insecta > Orthoptera > Acrididae > Schistocerca > Schistocerca serialis. The sequence continues at coordinate 210,658,633 of NC_064646.1, read as the reverse complement.
AGGTCGATCGCTTCCTTCTTGTATGTCCTGTTGAGGGATGTGGTGCCAAATTTTGTCCAATTGGCGGGTTAGATCATCAAAATCGGCTACTGTTGACCCACTCTTGCCAACATCGTCGAATAGATTCAAATGTCGAGCCAATTGCTCCAGCTTGCTTCTCTGAGCCCGACTATCCGTCCTCTCTCAAATGCTGACATCTGCGTGTATTGTTCACGCACCAGACTGCGAGGCACAGTTACTGTCCAGCCGAGTACACGGAATGAAATTCGCAGAGGCTTGGTATCGACATGTCCCCTGTTTACTACTCTTGTCAGCTGCTCGGTGAAATTGCCTTGCAGCGCCACACATTCATCCTTTGGCCGCCAAATTTTACAATTTTGCATTTTCTGTCGATACCTGCATGAATATCAATCTGTGATCAATTTGCACAACCCCTACGTGATGCGTCGTCCGCTCCTCCCACCATTATCAACATTAATCAAAGTTAGTGTCTAACTAAACTATAGACTGAAAAATAATTTTCCTTGAACATTTCCATTTTTAAAGTAACAAGGATGAATAAGATTAAGTTCTTAGAAGTTTTATAAAATCACGAATTAGTGAGTCAATCAGATAATTGGTAATGCTTGTTTCTAATACTTTTTTTTTTATAGAGTGATGAAGTAATTTTCAGTGCATCGCGAGAGCTACCTATAACTTCTTCTCAGAAAGCAATGTTAACTGTCCACACTGAGGGTAGACAGTTGCTAGAAAATGTGTTCCTCTGCACCACTCATCTCCCTAGCGCCACTTGCTTCGCCCACACTCTACACATCCAATTTAAAATTAACAAAATTAAAATGTGTGCACTATACGTAGGCCTACTTGTGTAAATAACGTAACTACTGGACCTTTCCTTCTGAATTAAAACAAAGCGCCACTGCCATTAATAATTAGAATGACAGTAATAATAATAATAATAATAAAAATAATAATAATGGGTAGGCGATTCGTAGTTGATAATTGTAGAGAGTAGGAAATCTAGAGTTATCCTTGAATATTCAAAATAAGACTAGGTTGTTAGCCTGGAATATTACTGAGTCAGCCGTCACTAACATGCGGAACAGACACTGTCGGGGTACCTCGTATGTGGAACAGTCGTGCCCTCTGGCAACTTAAGCCTTGGACAAGAGGCTGCCGTTTTTGCCATCTCCGCCGTACCGAAATCCATCTTCTCCGTCTTCGCTGCCGTCGAGGTCTTCACCGTAACCCTAGCAAGGGGCTCTTACGTGGTACTATTATCCCAGCCGGCTGAATCGAGTTTTTTTGAGATATTACTCCTCTATCACTCCTCCTTTATCTGGCTACTGACAGGCAACCTTGGAACCTTTAGGTCCAGCATGGCAGAGTTCTGGAAAGAAACAGCATCAAAGAATCGGAAATATCAGACAGCAATCTTTTTAAGAATAAAATATTAACTTTAGATGGCTTTCAATGCATGAGAAACAATAAATCGTGGACAACGTTCACAGAAGAAAGGAAAAGACTACATGGAGAGAAGGTGGAGGAGAACTGGAAAAATAGAAAAAACAAGGAAAGAAGAGGAATTAAGTAGATAAGTACGAAAATTAAAAAACAATGCGTAGGCGCTACAGCAGTGTAGTAGTAATCACATTTTTACTGTTGTGTTGTACTGTCAGTTAGTTCGATTAATGGTGCAAAGTAAATAACGAAGCAATTGTGGGACCTCTGCAGAAGGCAATTTCAAGATAGATTTAAGCATATGCAATGTATATGTCTCATTTTTACTGTCATATATGCAAAGTGAGTGTGTAGTGGGTTTATGTTTGGACGATGTTTATACATTTGTTTCAAGAGGTGTAATCTCAACCACATTTTGTCACGCGCTGAAGAAATGTAATCATTGGCAATTTATGTAATCACAGTTTCAGTCTTAAGAAATAGCGATAATAATAAAGATCATTTGAAAATTTAGATTCTTGATCCAAACACAATCAAAACCTTTTGTTTTTACCCTTCAGAAAATTTCATTTTACCCTTCAGGGGGTAATTACCCAACGTTGGGAACGACTGTCTACCTACGTTGTAGGTTATTCTTCAGAGAGGAGCGGTTAACGGCTCCGATTTTCAGTGCTGTCGAAGACATCTGGTACCACCTGGAACCCACACTATCTGTTCAGTCTCCAGGCACCCCTACGTTATGCGGAATCGATCACTAGGTGTCACGAAAGGTGGAGGCGGCAGAACAAAAATTGTGTTGTCAGTCGAGAAGCAACAGAAGAATAGACTGCTCAGGACAGCTCAGTGGCTTCGAATGTGGACCAGTCATTGTATGTCACCTGAGTAATAAATCCACCAGAGACATCACAACCCTAACATCTGTTGGTGATGCAATCCTGAAGTGGAATCGCAAAAGAATAACCATAGCTAATTCAAGACTAGGCAGAGTTCATGTACGGACGGACAGGCAAATCGAGCAATGCATAGAATGGTTGGAAGAAATCGTTTGAAATCAGTGGAAGGAATCACTTGTGGGTTCCGACGTTCTACAAGCAGTCCAACTAGCGCAGTGACTGTAAGTAGGGAGTTAAAAAGAAAGAGATACATTAGTAGAGCATTTCCTCATAAACCACACGTTTCTGTAGTCAATGCTAAGCGACGCTTGACATGGTGTATAGAGACACCCCACTGGACAGTGGATAACTGGAAACGAGTGATTTGGTGTGATGGATCCCACTATACCCTGTGGCAATCATTTGGAAGGGTCTGGGTTTGGCGAATTCTTGGAGAATATTACCTGCCGCCATATGCAATGCCAACAGCGAACGGAGGACGTGGTGTTCAAATGGTTCAAATGGCTCTGAGGACTATGGGACTCAACTGCTGTGGTCATCAGTCCCCTAGAACTTAGAACTACTTAAACCTAACTAACCTAAGGACAACACACACATCCATGCCCGAGGCAGGATTCGAACCTGCGACCGTAGCAGTCGCACGGTTCCGGACTGCGCGCCTAGAACCGCGAGACAACCGCGGCCGGCGACGTGGTGTTACGGTAAGGGTACGTTATTCGTGCTTAGTGCGTGATCCGCTTATTGTGCTTCAGAAAATGCTAAATTCAGAAGGATGTGAACACATTTTATAGCGTTGTGCACTGCTTACAACAGCGGAGGAACATTTCGGAGACGACTATTGTTTATATCAGCATAGCAATACCTTCTGCCATAAGCATCTGTAAGGCAATGGTTTGTGGACAACGACATTCCCGAAATGGACTGGCCTGTCCACAGTCCCAACCTCGTCCCTTTGGGACGAGTTAGAAAGTCGACTTCGCTGTAGATTCCAGCGTTCAACTACCGGATGTAGAAGTGTGAAACCGGAAATTGGTTGCAATAATTACACGACTGTTGTTTGAAACTGATAAACGATATTCTATTCAAAATAATCTCCATTGCTATTTATATATTTCTCCCATCTCTCCGGCAGGATATGAATGCCACGGCAAAAAAAAAGCGAACCAGTGAGTGAGCCATTTTCGTACATTTTCATAGAATTGAAGCGTTGTTCAGTGAGAGCGTGTCCCAATCATGCAAATAGATGGACGGAGCCAGTCTGGAGAATAACCCGCATGCCCTAGTATGTCCCAGCTGAACGCCTCGGTCGTTTCCCTGACCCGTTTTGCTGTGTGTGAAGGGGCGTTATTGTGGAGTAATATGACGCTGTGTTCCCTTTTTCCATATTATGGTCGTTTTTCAGGTAATTTTCGATTTAAATCGATCATTTGTGCCCGCCGCTGTGGCCGAGCGGTTGTAGGCGCTTCAGCCCGGAACCGCACTGATGCTGCGGTCGCAGGTTCGAATCCTGCCTGGGGCATGGATCTGTGTGATGTCCTTAGGTTAGTTAGGTTTGAGTAGTTCTAAGTCTAGGGGACTGACGACCTCAGATGTTAAGTCCCATGGTGCTTAGAGCCATTTGAACTATGTGATTATTTGTTGTTGGTAGCGATCTGTGTTAACGGTTTCACCAGGTTTTAGCAGCTGTGATTTACGACGCTTAGGTTTCTCAAAATATATCCATTTTTCATCGACTTTCTATTGTATCTGGCAAGCAGTATTTCACAAGTGGTCTCTCGATTTACTTGCTGTCTTTCATACAGTTCATACGGAACCCATTTTCCCACTTTCTGCACCTTTCCCATAGATATCGACAGAAGAGAAACAGCTTTTTGCGTGACATTCAATTGTTCCGCGAGCTCTTGTTTCAGATCATCCAATGAGACCTGCAATTCGTTGTCATCTAACTTTTTCGGTGGTTTCTCGAGCACGTTGTTTCTCATATCAAAATCACCACTTTTGAATTTTTTGAAACACTCGAAACACTATGTTTTCACAACAGCATGTTTGCCAATGGCTTCGACAAGAATTCGACCCGATTTGCAGCAGTTTTCTTCAGATGATAACAGAAAATCAATGCTGTCCGCAAATCGTAGTTCGTACGCATAAAACTCGATATGTTTAAGGTTTTGAAACATACCGATGTACAGAACTTGTGTTACTCCGTTTTGACATTCGTCGTCACCCGTTACAGGAAGCAGATGGCGCTGCAAACGCGGTCTCACGAGCACTACACTGACGGCTACTACCATCTACAGAGAAATTCCGGTTTCATATTTCTATACCTGGTAGCTTCTCTGCTTCCGGCTGCTGAGGAAGAATGAGCTGCCACTCCTGCACAGACATCCAGCACTTCGTTGGCCCCGCAAAATGCAAGCTGTCATAAAGGCGAAGTGTCGACACAGCCCAAATTAATGTCCACTAGTAAGGTGTCTAGAGACTTTTGATCTGATAGTATGGTTTGGGGCTTTTCAGTTACTTTATTTAACGCCCTGTATACCTGTTTACTCTTCCACTTGCATTACTTGCAAATAACATTAAAATAGTTGATTGAAGCTCTTTGTTTTATAAAATGAATAATATTTTCGACAAGTAAATACACCATTGGCCATTAAAATTGCTACACCACGAAGATGACGTGCTACAGACGCGACAGGAGGAAGATTCTGTGATATGCAAATGATTAGCTTTTCAGAGCTTTCACACAAGGTTGGCGCCTACAACGTGCTGACATGTGGTAAGTTTCCAACCGATTTCTCATACACAAATAGCAGTTGGTCGGCGTTGCCTGGTGAAACGTTGTTGTGATGCCTTGTGTAAGGAGGAGAAATGCGTACCATCACGTTTCCGACTTTGATAAAGGTCAGATTGTAGCCTATCGCGATTGCGGTTTATCGTATCGCGACATTGCTGCTCGCGTTGGTCGAGATACAATGACTGTTAGCAGAATATGGAATCGGTGTGTTCAGGAGGGTAATACCCAACGCCGTGCTGAATCCCAACGGCCTCGTATCACTAGCAGTAGAGATGACAGGCATCTTATCCGCATGGCTGTAACGGATCGTGCAGCCACGTCTCGATCCCTGAGTCAACAGATGGGGACGTTTGCAAGACAACAACCATCTGAACGAACAGTTCGAAGACGTTTTCAGCAGCAGGGACTATCAGCTCAAAGACCATGGCTGCGGTTACCCTTGACCCTGCATCACAGAAAGGAGCGCCTGCGATGGTGTACTCAACGACGAACCTGGGTGCACGAATGGCAAAACGTCATTTTTTCGGATGAATACAGGCTCTGTAACAGCATCATGATGGTCGCATCCGTGTTTGGCGACATCGCGGTGAACGCACATTGGAAGCGTGTATTCGTCATCGCCATACTGGCGTATCACCCGGCGTGATGGTATGGGGTGCCATTGGTTACACGTCTCGGTCACCTCGTGTTCGCATTGACGGCACTTTGAACAGTGGACGTTACATTTCAGATGTGTTACGACCCATGGCTCTATCCTTTATTCGATTCCTGCGAAACCCTACATTTCAGCAGGATAATGCACGACTGCATGTTGCAGGTCCTGTACGGGCGTTTCTGGATACAGATAATGTTCGATTGCTGCCCTGGCCAGTACATTGTCCAGATCTCTCACCAACTGAAAAGTCTGGTCAATGGTGGCCGAGCAACTGGCTCGTCACAATACGCCAGTCACTACCCTTGATGAACTGTGGTATCGTGTTGGAGCTGCATGGGCAGCTGCACCTGTACGCGCCATCCAACCTCTGTTTGACTCAATGCCCAGGCGTATCAAGGCCGTTATTACGGCCAGAGATGGTTGTTCTGGGTACTGCTTTCTCAGGATATATGCATCCAAATTGCGTGAAAATGTAATGACATGTCAGTTCTAGTATAATATATTTGTCCAATGAATATCTGTTTGTCATCTGCATTTCTTTCTGGTGTAGCACTGTTAATGGCCAGTAGTGTACATTGCGATAACTGTTACTGCTTTTATTGTGTTAAATCTCGGCAACGTTAACGAAACGTCATCACTATCGACGTCCTAGCAGCGCTGTAGCTTTCACGATGTTTATCTGTTAGCAACTTAGAATCCGTAATCTCCTCCATTGCTTATCCAACGTCCTGTTTCGCATATTACTCCAGAAATTCAAGAGTGTATGTTTACAGCTCTGTCCTGTCTTTCATCTGGAAGTTGCTGTTCAGTATATTTATAAACACATTAGACTTCAGAGAGGATATAGTGATGTAGTGGCACGTTCAGGAGTTGCATGCTTGAAGTCCCTGTCCGGCTAGCCTGATTTAGGTTTTTCGTTGTTTTCCTAAATCACTTCGTACGAATGATTGTTTCTTGAATGAAGATACGCGTGGTTTATTCACATACCAAAACCCATCTAGGCTCTTTTCACGTTGCTGTTATTTGGCCATCACAAACCAGCCATAAATCCCATTTATATATTACCATTCCTATACTATGACTATGCACTTCGTTAACAGATGTGTATAAAAAATTAGGATATGAATAAATGGCTGGAACGTCACACTATTAAAAATTACTCTAAATAAATTATACCACAATAATAGTAATAATAATATAAGCATCACACAAAATATCCAGACAAAATGTGCACACTATAAACTAAAACAAACTCTAGGCAGAAACATAGTTAAAAACAAACCTATAAAAACAATAAAAAAACTGAGTTTCACACATTACTTATTTATAATGGTAACTACGTAAACCGATATACATCTCCGGTGAACACCAAGGAGAAAGTAATAATCTTAAAAAAACAGGACATGACAGCAAAGATGTTACATGTAATGTAAAAACGCCTAATGGTATATTACAGCTTTTCAGACGACAGTTGCAAGACCATTATATTAAGACCATCGCTTACTTATGTATTTACAGAGCACCTGACGATGGGAGTTTGCCGAAATGCGCTCATCGTGAATGATATAAAACATAAACAATTTACATAGCAGTGTGGCTGGCTGGCTATTATTCATAATAATCATGTCATTAAAAGACATATTTTGCACTGCCGGCCCCAAAGAACCGAAGTTATTACATCTAGATAGTTTGATCACACATGTTTACGTGTTTAAACATCACAATTAACACTAGTTCACTCTTTTCCGTTGACAGCAACACTGTCAGAATCACATTCGCGAAAGGTTTCATTAACTAATTTCGGATCACTGCTGCATCGTATGAAAGATTATTCATGTTGATGCGGAACAAAAAGAGAGAATAAAGCGTATTAATGAGGAATCAGTCGCTGTCGACGAGAGATTAGGAGTAACTTCGACACAGGTGGGCCACTCGAATGCCTTAAGCTGAGCTCTGTCATTTCAGTAAACACATTTAGTAAAACTGTATGAACACCTGAGAAGTAATTATACCTGCCCGGCAAGTATATGTTCAGGAAATTAATATAAAACATTTATTCACGTTTTGTGATAGTTTGGTGAAACTGAAAATGCATTTCGTAGATCTTTTATCAGCCATGGCAGAAATACATGGTATTTTTCGAGGTAGAAGCGTTTTTTCAAACTGCTACGTAATTCATCAAGCTCCACTATATTTTGAAATTAATAAAGTTAGCAGTGGCACAGAGAATCCTCCGTTGAGCATCCTAAAGCGGCATATACACACATCAAAAAAGTATTGCGTCACCTCGGTTCCGACAGTTCCGGAACCTGTACAGAAAATTGGAATAGAGATCAACATAAACATAGTTAACGCCATTTATATTGATCATGAAAACTACACATTGGATATTGTAACATCATACAGCGACACCTTCAGAGGTGGTGGTCCAGATTGCTGTGCACACCAGCACCTCTAATACCCAGTAGCACGCCCTCTTGCATTGATACAAGCCTGTATTCATAGTGGCATACTATCCACAAGTTCATCAAGGTACTGTTGGTCCATATTGTACCACTCCTCAAAGCCGATTCGACGTAGATCCCTCAGAGTGGTTGGTGGGTCACGCCGTTCATAAACGGCCCTTTTCAAGCTATCCCAGGCATGTTCGATAGGGTTAATGTCTGGGGAACATGCTGACCACTCTAATCGACCGATGTCGTTATCCTGAAGGAAGTCATTCACAAGATGTGCACGCTGGGGGGGGGGGGGGGCGAATTGTTGTCCATGAAGACGAATGCCTCGCCAATATGGTGCCAATATGGTTGCACTATGGGTCGGAAGATGGCATTCACGTATCGTACAGACGCTACGCCGCCTTCCATGACCACCAGCGGCGTACGTCGGCCCCACATAATGCCACCCCAAAACATCAGGGAACCTCCACCTTCCTGCTCTCGCTGGACAGTTGGTCTAAGGCGTTCTGCCTAACCGGGTTGCATTTAAACACGTCTCCGACACTGTCTGGTTGAAGGCATTTGCTACACTCATCGGTGAACAGAACGTGATGCCAATCCTCAGTGGTCCATTCGGCATATTGTTGGGCTCATCTGTACCACGTTGCATGGTGTCGTGGTTGCAAAGATGGACCCCGCCATGGACGTCGGGAGTGAGGTTGCGCATCATTCAGCCTACTGCGCACAGTTTGAGTCGTAACACGACGTCCTGTGGCTGCACGAAAAGCATTATTCAACATGGTAGCGTTGCTGTCAGGGTTCCTCCGAGCCATAATCCGTAGGCAGCGGTCATCCAATTCAGTAGTAGCCCTTGGGCGGACTGAGCGAGGCATATCATCGACAGTTCCTGTCTCTCTGTATCTCCTCCATGTCCGAACATCATCGCTTTGTTTCACTCCGAGACGCCTAGACACATCCTTTGCTGAGAGCCCATCCTGGCACAAAGTAACAATGCGGACGCGACCGAACCGCGTTATTGACCGTCTACGCATGGTTGAACTACAGACAACACGAGCCGTGTACCTCCTTCCTTGTGGAATGACTGGAACTGATTGGCCGTCGGACCCCCTCCGTCTAATAGGCGCTGCTCATGTATGGTTGTTTACATCTTTGGCTGGGCTTAGTGACATCTCTGAACAGTCAAAGGGACTGTGTCTGTGATACAATATCCACAGTCAACGTCTAGCTTCAGGAGACCTGAGAACCAGGGTGACGCAAAACTTTTTTTTATGTGTGTATTATGATTACTCTACCATGGGCCCATTAAAATTGTTTTGCGTTAAAAGACTACTTGAAAACTTGATTCTGAGGTGTGATATACCCAAAGGCGAAATGGAAACATAAGCAATGCACACTAACGCCGTGTAGCTTTTTCGTGAAGCTCTGTCAACATCTGGATGCAGGTACTCTCAAACCGTCGATACTCGATCTCTTCCATTCAGTACGTGTTGGCAATACTGTTTTAAATGGCATTGATAATGCTAGTCAGTATTGACAATACGTCAATAGGCGCCCATAGATGGTCAGTTTATTGACGGTTTGCTAATATTGTTGAACGTGTGAGGCTCCCTTAACACACACATCGAGTGAAAGTGATATATTAAATACTGAATAAATATTGCACCAGCCAGGTGGTTGCTGTATTTCTTCAAATATTTCAGTCCACAGACACGAAACTCAGCCACCATTAGTAGGGATAAATAAAGGAAAGTGACGGGTTTCTCATCGAGAGAACGTGAACTGCGAAGCGGCGGTAGCCTACACCGCCCAGAGCGGAGTGAAACTTCCGCGTGCTGTGAAGGCCGCTGGCTGACACACATGGAGAGAGGGAACAGCAGCAGCAGCAGCAGCAGCAGCTGGCTGCGTAACGCTAGCCTTGCACTTGGACGAGTCACTGAACCTGGCCTCCGCGCCAGAGCAGCTGGACCTGATGCGGCAACTTTCGCTTCTCGTCATCCGACGGTGGAGCCATCGAGTCGTGTGGACCGCTCTTCCTGACCACTGCCAACCTTGGCTTAATAGGCATGGAAACAACCGACCGGTTAAAACCAATACCGGTATTTTAGCTCTGAACAACCGGTGTTTTTTTATATTTGTTTGGTCTCAGTTACAAACTGGCATATAAAGTTGCCATAGTACCATTGTTAAAATGTTGATTTTTAAATAAAACTTTTTTAAAAAAAAGGAGGAATGCTTGTGATTCCTGTCTAGACTTGGCCACTGTTTCTATGTTTCGATACAGTGTATCGATACGTGGAACTATTTCAATGTTTCGGAACGGCTGTGGTTCACTATTTCGAAACTGGTGTTTCATTCCGCCCCTGTCTCGGATAACCGGACCAGATTCGATCTCGAGGCACACACAGAAACTGTATCGTTGTTTCAAAATAAGGCTGTTTCAGTCCACCTGTGCATGGAATGGACTAATTGTATCGAAACAGTGATGTTTCATTCCACTCTGTGTCGGACGAGATTCGGGCTCGGCACAGGTACTGAAACAGTACATACCACTTCGTGAAACACTTTCAAGAGTGTCGAAATCTTTTTGACAAGCAATATCATGAAGCCTAAGATATCCGAAAATAAAGCTTCGTTTCTAGCTGACTGTCCTATTCCGAAATGGCGTAACATCTGGTTTATAAACACTAACCAAACAATAAAACAACGCATACTATTCACGTTCAAAATAATAAATATGTGAAAATCATTCAGTTAAATTACACATTTTTATAACATACGCTTCTCTGTTCATGTACAGTAATCATATTAAGAAACGCAAGTAAGCCTACAACATTTCGAATAAAAAAAGGCGTAGAGTGGCAGTTATTAGACATATACATAAATTTGATGTAGGTATTATTGCAAGCAATCTGTTTGACAGATCACTGATAGTGTGCCGGCACGGTAGCTCAGCGTGTTCGGACAGAGGGTTAGCACCCCTCTGTAATAAAAAAAAAAACTGAGCTAATCGATCAACAACGGCCGGACGGTGTGGCTGTGCGGTTCTAGGCGCTACAGTCTGGAACCGAGCGACCGCTACTGTCGCAGGTTCGAATCCTGCCTCGGGCATGGATGTGTGTGATGTCCTTAGGTTGGTTAGGTTTAATTAGTTCTGAGTTCTAGGCGACTGATGACCCCAGAAGTTAAGTCGCATAGTGCTCAGAGCCATTTTGAGGAAAAACGAACTTAAACAGATGTCTTACGACGTCCGCCCCGAGCAGATGCAACGAACAAAAGCGAACAAAATGAGATTAAAAAAAAAAAGATAGTCTAATGGTGAACGGGAAGGGCTGGCAAGCATAGTGAATTTATAGTAACGGTTCGAAACACCTTGAAAGACAAAAATTTTTTCTGTTATATTTTGTTATTTATTCGAATTATTTGGCATTATTTGTGTGACTATACTTACTGTGGCTATTATCCACAATGATTCCCTTTGTGTGCATGGAAATTAGCAGGATGGGTATATTACCCATACTAACGGAATGTGGGAATCCCAGTAGCATATCCGTTGTTTCTGCAGTTTGCCCCCACCTCCATTTCCGTTCGTGGTTGTTCTTCTGTCTTGGGCTATGGCTGTCCTCAGCCAATTGAAAACTATGAAAGTCACACGACACGAAAGCAGCGCATTTGCTGCAGGAAATACGAAACTGTCAATACGCCTAAGTGATAGTTTCATACTTTCTGCGATATGATTAGCCCTCTCGCACCTCATTTGTGTTTATATGGACATACTTATACAGTAGACATTCAAGACAGCGCCGCCGGCGGTAGAAACTGGCGAAAGTGATAAATCGCAAATCAAGACGTAGCGGGTCGAAAACCAGACCGTCGTTGTTTCATATCAGGTAAAATAGGGTTCCATATCTTGCTCAAAGGAAAAACTTTATCTGTATTAATAATGTCATCAGATAATCGTATTTCGATGGATTCCATGAGCACACAATCCCAGTAACGAGAAGCCGGAGCAATAATTTGTGTCTCTTTAAACGACGTGTTACGCCCTTCATTGAGACAATGTTCGGCGACGGCAGATTTTTCAGATTGTAGCAAACGTATGTGACGCTGATGTTCCACACATCGGTCATAAACAGTGCGTACGGTCTGTCCAATACAGGCCTTTCCACAACGACAGGGAATTTTATAAACTCCAGGCTTTCTAATTCCCAAATCATCTTTAACAGATCCAAACAGGGCTCTAGTCTTGGCCAAAGGCAAAAGAACACTTTTAATATCATATTTCCAAAGAATTATAAAAATTTTTGAAGAAATGCTTCCAGAAAAGGGTAGAAAAGCAACTGATTTAGTAGTATCCGGCGCTGGTTCACTTGATGGTCCAAACTGAAAAGCACGATTAATTGGATGATCGGTATATCCGTTGAGCTTGAACACAGCTTTAAGATGATCCAGTTCCTGTATCAAATTTTCGGAATCGGGAATGGCATAAACTCATTGACTAATGTACGTAGAACGTCCATGCGCTGATGTGATGGATCACAGCTCGTTGAATGAAGACAGCGGTCCGTATGTGTGATTTTATAGTATATGCCATATCCCGAGGTATCATTTTCTTTATTGTGTACTACGATACCCAAAAATGGTAATTTGCCATCTTTTTCAATTTCCATCGAAAATTTGATGGATGGATGAAGACAGCTAAAATGATCTAAAAACCGACTAAGAGCTTCTATTCCATGTAGCCAAACAATGAAAATATGATCCATGTATCTCCAAAAACACGTAGGTTGAAGAGAAGAAGTCCTGAGTATGGTATCTTCAAAATCTTCCTTAAAAGATTGGCGACAATAGGGGAAAGAGGACTCCCTATAGCCAAACCGTCGGTTTGTTCAAAAAATACGTCATTAAATGAAAAATATGTCGATGTCAACAAATGGCGACAAAGCTCAGTAGTTTTATCATCCAAAAGTTGACTAATTAACAACAGGGACTCTTCCAAAGGTACCTGGGTGAAAAGAGGAACCACATCAAAACTAACTAAAAGTTCAGCTATTCCAATGCATAAAGACTTCAAACGTTGAATAAAATCAGTGGACTTGGATAAATGATGTTCACGTTTCCCAAAATAAGGGCTGAGGACGGAAGCTAGATATTTAGCTAAATTATAAGTAGGAGAGATCAAATTACTGATGATGGGACGATGAGGAGTTCCAGGTTTATGAATCTTCGGTAAACCATAGAACCTGGGTGGTACTGCCGCCCCTGGATGAAGTTTTTTGATGGTGTCCTTTGGCAGGGAGCTCTTCCTAATAAGTGAAATGGTCTTCCACTTTATCCGGTCTGTAGGATCGCTCCAAAGTTTACGGTAAAGCATCCAATAAACAGGACATTTTAGCCAAATAAACGTCACGAGCCAAGAGAACAGTGACACTACCTTTATCAGTAGGAAGAACTAAAAGATCATTATCTTCCCTCAATGACCGAATGCCCTTCCTTTCACTGGAAGAAATATGACTCTGTGGTGGCGGTGCACGACGAAGATGATAAACTTCCTGTCTTATTTCCTCTGCACCTGAAGATGGCGACCAGATGGATCGCCGAAATATCGTGTAGTGAAGACGATCATATACGGCAGCATACCCGTGAAGAGCATAAACAGGAGGAATGCTTGTTCATAAAATTTCCATTGATTAAAAATATTTGACTTTTGTAGAAATTGGGAAAAGCAATCAGCACTATTTTAAAGTTCCTACAGTCAGAAACTAGCAATAAACACATGACATAATAATTGGTACAGCACTGCAGAGACTATAATGTACACTTTGCCCTGTGCCATAGCCTATTAGACGGTACGTGTGTATGTGCAGTGTGCAATTCTTGCCCTCAGTTGATTATAGATCAAGCTTGATCTATAGATCTCGCTGTCGTTCTCAGACATCGGTATTCTTAGAGAATTTTACCATTCCTAGTTTGTGGAAGTATTTTACGAAGTTTGATAGCAGTAAAGTACAACGCTCCATTTGTTTTAAAAGATTGAAAACGGAACTAGGCGTAATTAATTTGCGACACCATACAAGAAGAAAATATCCGCAATATTCCTCGGTAGAGAAGATAAATTTTATTGATATATCTCGATTTTATGGAAGCGCTTTATCTCGGGATAATACTGAACTCTTAATTTTGTGGTTTCCTCACGGAGAAAAACTGATACCATCCAATATCGAGGATGCAGGGAAGTCGTCAACTTGTGAACTTCCGCTCTCGCTGTCGCCGCGCCCTCCTTCCCCTCCGCAATCTTTGCTGAAGACAATGAGACCGATTTCTGCCGCAGCGTCAACCACATATTGATCGTAATCTCTTTCTCCTCCACCTTCATTAGAATTTTTCAGTCCTTGTTCGAAATTAACGTATATTACAAGAAGTAACCGAATAACAATAAAAAACCGACAATCGTTTACTTGAGAAACCGATTATTTTGAGGGGTTCTAAGGGTCATGTTGAAATAGAGACGAAAAAAAATGGTGTAACCGAAAACCAGTTGTTTTCTTGGAAACTGCCATTTGGCTGTACCAGTCTGCTCTTTTCAGCTTTGAGATCTCTCTTACATTGTGTTAGTGTAGGCATTCGATAAATAAAACCCATGACATATGATAGTGCACGAACACCCCTTTACATGGACGATAGATAGCATCCTGTTTTGGGAGTAAATGCAAATATTACACACATCAAAAAAAAGTTTTGCATCACCTCAGTTTCGAGAGTTCCGGAACCTGTACAGAAAATTGGAATAGAAATCAACATAACCATCATTTCCGCCCTTTTTACTTCTCATGAAAACCGCACATTGCATCTTGTACCACCCTACAGTCAGACCTTCAGAGGTGGTGGTCCACATCGCTGTACACACCGGTACCTCTAATACCCAGTAGCACGTCCCCTTGCATTGATGCATGTCTGTATTCGTCGTGGACTACTATTCACAAGTTTATCAAGGCACCGTTGGTCCCGGTTGTCCCACTCCTCAACGGCGATTCGGCGTAGATCCCTCGGATTGATTGTCCGGTCAGGTCGTCCATAAACAGCACTTTTCAATCCATCTCAGGCATGTTCGATAGGTTTAATGTCTGGAGAACAAGCTGGCCACCCAGGTCGAGCGACGTCGTTATATTGAAGGAAGTTGTTCACAAGATGTGCACGATTGGGGCGCGAATTGTCGTCCATGAAGACGAATGCCAAGCCAATATGCTGCCGATATGGTTGCACTATCTGTCGGAGGATGGCATTCACGTATCGTACAGCCGTTACGGCGCCTTCCATGACCAGCAGTGTCGTACGTCGGCCCCATGCCACCCCAAAACAGCAGGGAACCGACGATTGTCTGGTTGAAGGCATATGCGACACTCATAGGTGAAGAGAACGTGATCCCAATCCGCGGTGCATTCGGCATGTTGTTGGGCTCAACTGTACCACTCTGCATGGTGACGTAGTTGCAAAGACGGACCTCGCCATGGACGTCGGGAGTGAAGCTGTGTATCATGCATTAGCTGTTCATGGCTCGTCTTCGTGCCATATCTCATTTGGCATCCTGTTTTTGCTATACTATCACTTCACTATGTTAATTTCAACTACTGGTGTCACTGAGTTGCCTCCTTGCCTGCCCGTGAGCGGCAGCAGCGACGCTTATCGATATAAGTCCTGGCGTATTATCTTTGCTGACTGCTATTACTTCCCGGTTGTCGTGTGTTCGGCGTTAGTTCGGATCCGCAGTGAGTTGGGAGGCGCTAGCAGTGCAGTTCGGACCTGGCAGTGTTTTACTTAGGACGCAGCAGAAGTTCAGTCGGGGCGCGGCTGCAGTGAGGTCCGGACAGCCATGACTCACCCGACCGTTGCCGATACATATCACTTGAGTGCGGACCACTTTGGTTGGTCGTCGGTCGATCGTCTTGTCGGATGACGTGTATGTTGGCCGGCGATCGCTTATGGGAGGCCTGTCTCTGCCGGCTCGTGATTCGTCCTTGTTTTGCGCAGTCGCTGCCCTTGGTATTGTCTAGTCCTTCGTGCAAGTGTTCGTGAAACTGTGTGTAGCTTGTGATGTCGACTGTATTTTTGTGCTGTCTCCGAGCTGATGTGTGGCAGTCGGTCGGTTGGTGTGGTATCAGCCAGGAAATCTCCGCGGACCCGCTGGCGGTCTCTACGCAGTGTCGGAGTGGGTGGGAGCTGTTCCGATTGCTACGAGGTTCGTGGCTCAACGACCCAGGACATCCGAGTTGAGTGGTGATTTAATTACCGAAGCCAGTCTGTTCACATTGTGCCGTTGGTTTTCATGGTTGGCTGTTGGGGGTAATCCCGTGATCAACAGCGAGTGTTCGAGTTGGCGAATGTTTGGCCATCATCCGGTGGAGTTTAACTGTATCTTTGGTTACTTGAAGTCCAAGTGCACCAGCGCAATTTTATGCCTTGTGGTCTGCCCTGGCCCCTGACGTAAAATTCAGGCAGTATCCTTTCCTGACCATGTTGTCGCTGTCCAACACGTGTGTGTAGTTTTGACCGCTTATGCATACTTGAGTGTGGGCGGCAACACTTTTTACGTTTTGGCTTTGGAGTTCCTTGTGTACTGGTCGGGTGGAAAGCAAGTCGTCTTGTCGGTGGGTCCGTTGACTGTCTTTTGGCTGGGTTGCCAGCGGATCGGGGATAGTTGGGCCGACTATCTGTCTCCCCTAAGCGAATGCCAATGTTTCAAGTGCAGACCGACCCCCGGAAACTTCTGCGCGCTGCTGCCTGTACTGCGTTTTCTTATTGGTGTTTGATCGTGTATTTTAATGGATCATAGCCGATGGTTTGAATTTCTATGCTTTTAGATTGGTTTTAAATTATGGGCCTTCAGCCGTTTTAAAATTGAAAGCTCCTTACTTGTCAAGTCTTGCATTGTTTGGGCCTTCAGCCTCATTTAAAATATTTTTTCTGGATAAAGCTTTTGCCCTTCTGCCTTTTGAAAATTTATGGTAATTGTGATTTTCAACCATAGACCTTCAGTCATCTTAAAATTTGAATTCCTTACTTGTTAAATCTTAGATTGTTTGGGCCTTCAGGCTCATTTAAATAAAATTATTTAAGGATAAAGCCTTGGGCTTTCTGCCTTGTAAAAATTTGTTGTACCTGTGTTTTGAAGCATGGGCCTTCAGCCGTTTGAAAAGTACAATTCCTAATTGTTAAGTCTTAGATTGTTTGAGCCTTCAGCCACATTTGAAATATTATTTAAGGATAAAGCCTTGCGCTTTGTGCCTTTTGAAAATTTATTGTAGTTGTGTTTTAAATCATGGGCCTTCACCGTTTTAAAAATTAAAGAGGTTGTGCCCTTAAGACATAAGATTGTGTGACATATGCAGTCGATAGTTAAGCTGGGAAATTAGGGCTGCAATGTTTGGGCAACAAAATAATGTTATATGTGTTGGAATGTAACTGAGAGCCGCTCGTTTTTGGCCCCTTTCGACAATTCCAACTACCTGTTCTGTCCTGCGGATTTAACCAGGCGTTTCAATGCAGCCTATTGCGCACAGTTTGAGTCGTAACACGACGTCCTGTGGCTGCTCGAAAAGCATTATTCAACATGATGGCGTTGCTGTCAGGGTTCCTCTGAGCCATAATGGGTAGGTAGAAGTCATCCACTGCAGTAGTAGCCCTCGGGCGGCCTGAGCGAAGCATGTCATCAACAGTTCCTATCTCTCTATATCTCCTCCATGTCCGAACAACATCGCTTTGGTTCACTCCGAGACGCCTGGACACTTCTTTTATTGAGAGTCCTTCCTGGCACCAAGTAACAATGCGGACGCGATCGAACCTTGGTATTGACCATCTAGGAGTGGCTGAACTACAGACAACACGAGCCGTGTACCTCCTTCCTGGTGGAATGACTGGAACTGACCGGCTATCTGGCTCCCTCCGTCTAATAGGCGCTACTCATGCATGGTTGTTTACATCTTTGGGCTGGTTTAGTGACATCTCTGAACAGTCAAAGCGTCTGTGTCTGTGATACAATATCCAAAGTCAACGTCGGTCTTCAGGAGTTCTGGGAAACGGAGTGATAGAAAACTTTTTTTTGATGTATGTATAATAGAGAGAGTGGTCGCGGTGCAAGCGGTTGTACGTTATGCTGTGGAATGGTGGATGCTGGTTTCACTCTCTGGGAAGAGGTAGAGTTAAATTTCGTAGGAGACTGAACCCGGTCATCCACCTTGATTACCACTATCTAGGTAAAAAAAATGTGGATGTTGTATGGAATTGTTGGCTGGAACAACTCACGTGATGGGTTCAGCTGCGTAGAGGGTAGTGTGTTATCCATCCACACGCAGTGGCCACTTTCTTTGCGGATATGGGAGAGATGTGTTGTATGTAAATTTGTAGAGTGTAGGTGAGTGTAATGGATATACGTATAGTGTAGAGTTATGATCGTATTGTATGTTGGTAAAGAGAGAATGGAAATAGTGTAACCCTGTGCCGGAACATAGCCTACTCCTGTGGAATGGCACCAAGGGGGGCGCCGAGCCTGACGTCCCCATCCGACGGACGGACCAGTATCGACAGTGCCTCATGCACTCTTTCAGGCCAGCCCCGTCGCACAGGCGCGCGTTGCCTTCCTCATCCACTATCTGTGTACACCCGAAACACTCAGTCTGCCACAAACTTTTCTAAACGTCGAGAATATTACAGCGCTCAATTTGCGTACTACCTGTGATCTAAAGGTAGATGGAGACGCATTTGTATTTTTCAATGTGTCAGAAGGTTTCAGATTTGGTTAGATACTGAAATAATAATGCTTTAAAATCAATGCACGGTACAGAGGGTGAACGAAAATATGGAAACACAAAAAATACAGCACATTACCACGCCTAATACTGCGTGGGGAACCTGGTGGCTTTCAGAGCAGCTCCAAGTCGTCTCAAGATGGATGTATGGTCTTCAGAGGAATAACGATGATGGAGGTGGTAGTAAACACGCACCCTTCTCTACAGAGGAGATAACAAAGGCTCAATAATACTGAGATCTGGTGACTGTGATTTCCAGAGGAGATGCACCATTTCGTCCTCGTGCTCCCAAAACCACTCCTGAACGATGCTAGCTGTGTGAACAGGGGCACTGCCGTAATGGAACACAGCATCATGATTGAGGAACAAAGACTGTATCATGCAATGTACCACATCAGCCAAAATGGTCACATAATTCCTGGCAGTAACGCTGCCTTGCGGAGTATCCAAGGGGCCCATGGAATATGACGATATGGCTGCCCAAATCGTCACCGAAACCACGCCCTGTTTCACTCTTGTGACATAAACTTGGCTAAAAGTTTGAAAAGTTCCGAAACAAGAGTTACTTTCCTTGTTCCACAGTCCAGGTTTTATGGCTACGGCACCGCGTTTTCCTGTGACAGGTATCTGCATGACTGATGAGTGGTTTTGGAATTCTAGCTCTCCCTGCAATCACGCCCTTACAGAGCTCCCTTCCTGTCGTTGGGGTGCTGACAGGTTTGGCGAGTGCGACATTCAGTTCTACAGTGACGTTTGCAGCAACCGTCCCTTTACTTTTCGTCACAATCCTCTTCACTGAGTCTTCATGACGCGTTGTGGCTTAGCGGGTGATGTTTCTCCGCTTTGCCTGTATGCGGCGTAAATTTTCGATACCGTGCCTGTTGAAACACCAAACACTTCAACTCACTTGGTTACGGAAGCATCCACCATACGAGCGCCAACAATTTACCCACATTCTAATTCACATCGGTTCGACATAATGCATTCACAATTACACACGAGTGACACAACATGTTGCGAAAATCCCAAATGTGCCACACGTGGCCAAATACAAAGATGCAGCACTCATCTCTCGCGGTGTTTCCGTACTTCTGTCCAGTCCCTGCACATGTTAAGAAAACGTTTGTATCTCCTTTGGCGCAAAATACACTGATGGCCGTTAAAATTCCAATAATATGAACGGTAGCAAATAATGAAATCGTAATTACTATCTACGTAGAGTATAGTTAGAAAAACATTAAACCTGTAAATGATTTGGGGGCATACACGTTGATAAATTTAGCGCACAAGACACTAATTTGGCTGGGCGCTTAGTCGAACTTATCTTGGCCGACACCACGTTTTCCTGCTGCGGGCATTTGCATCATTGATGAGTGGTTGAGGGACTCCATGCTGCCCATACTGCTTCATTTGCGGGTGAGCACCAGTCTCACGACAACTCACGACCAGATGTTATCACTGAGTGATAAGCATGGAGAACGTGTTGATCAAGGCAACAGACTGATACCGTATGCGGCGAGATAAGTAAGGACAGCATAGGCTATATCCTATCTTATGTTTTCTTCTTGGAAGACTTCAGAGACCTCATAGAGAGGACACAGCCATCGGCCTTAACAACTTAGAAAAGCAGTGCCTGTTATCCAGACAACAGCGACGTGAACCAGCGGTGATCGGATTGTGTACCCAATGGCACCTCATACCTATACGCCAGCTGCTGGGCTTGTGTGACAATAACATATAATCGCACAAAGTTCATTCTCCTCGGAGCATCTACACATAGATATGTCCATCGTGATTCAATGGAAGCCGCAACAATGGTCGCCGTGGTGACAATCCGTGAGCTCCAGACCATTTACGTACATTTTCTGATCTAGAGTATACGGACACGTATTAGTGGACACTAATATGCCAAAATTTCAACCTTCGTCTTTATGACGATTTCAGCTCTGATGGGGACACTTTCACTGTGGTGAGTGAATGTCTGTGGAGAAATGGCAGCCTATTCTTCCTTAAGAGTAAAAACCAGAGAATGTAGTAATATCGGACCTTGGAGACGCGAGTGAATTCGAAGTTCCAATTCATCCCTAAGATGTTACACAGTTTCTTAGAGGAATGTTGTTGTCCACACACTGTTGCCTCACAGATGCTGCTTTACGACAGGGTGATTGTCACGCAGCCAGGCAAACCGTTCATCACCTGTTACAGAATGTCCCAACAGGGCCAATCGTGGAAATGCCGACGATTTCCTGATGGCAACAAACGACGCAACTGATTATATTAAAAATTTAGATGTCCGTTCATAAATTATATGTGCTGATGTTCGTATCGTATTTAATATTCTGTTCAGAAAGCCATACGGTACATAAATAATAAATGTTAATCAGGTGACACCCAAGACTAGTCCACGTTCGCAGTCACTGAACTCTCCCGATTGACCTGTTGTGCTGATACTGCTTCAGTACTGAGAACACAATACTCTCCAACTCTTTTTTTTTTTTTTTTTTTTTTTTTGCTGACAGTTCCTGCTCAAGTGATATCTCGTGGTCAGTCCCGCATTACATTGGGTGTCCGGATACTTACTGCAAGATAGTGTGTTGCAAACAAGCCCATTTTCAGACTCTAGGTACGTGGCGTCGTTTATCTACGCTGCACAGCCAAACGGACACCATGTCCGTCCTCTCGGGCGCTAGTCACGTAGGGCCATTGATATATTGCACGGCGTTGAGTGTGATCCTCCTTAAGCACACTGAGTCTACATTCGCGTGAAAATCTTGGGATCCTGACCAATGCGAGCAGATATATCGTAGAAAGATAAACTGCAGTCTTGATAGTCGACGATCCTACCGCTGTTGAATGTTTCTCATCACTATTCCCGGCGTAGCACGATCTTCTCATAAACAACCAACATTCAAATACGATATCTGATTGAAGAATCCACTATGCAATCTTCCTTTGCGTACAGAACTTAGATATAGTTACTACTAGCTACTTTATGTGGTTGCGTCCAAGTCCCAGTCATTTGCACAGCCAAGCATGTAGCACAAGCCATGCCAATTTGCCGTTTGTTGCATGCCGCCTTCGTGGTGTAGCTATGTTAATGGATAACGATGTAATTAATAGTTTGCATTTGATTTTGATTTATTCCCTACTTATTCGTTGTAAGCGTTCTGATGATGTAATTTTGAAAGCTTTTTTACTTTTTGTAGAAATATATACTACCGAATAATTGAAAGCACTTTGTAATCTTTCGACAACATCTTCGTACAGAAATGGATAAAATCTTGTGCCTGAACCAGATATACATTTACCAACCAAACATCAGCCAAGTCCTCTATAGTCAGACCATGTAGACGTGAAAACTATTTTTTTTTATTTGTGTGAAAGAATGTGTTTTTGCTTCTTTGCTCGTGTGGTTCCTCAAATATCCACAAATTTTATCGTAGCAGTACTAAGGGGTCCACAGCCATTTACATGCACAGGTTTTGTGGAGTTTGTTAAGTTGGTCGAACATTAATCAACTTGCGATCATCATAACTGCAGATGCCGTGCCTCATGTCTTTATTAGTGGAAATACGATGGTATCGAAACATTTCCACTTATCTTATGTAATTACAACCTGTGTGAGACTTTCTTGTTTGTCAATACTATAGTTCCCCTGTTTTAAATGAAGGTGTTTTCATTTGAAATGAAGCGTCTGCAGAACATAATCAATGTGCTAATATTTGGTGTGTTATAGCTTCGTTATGGGTATTTCCTTGTGATTTTATCACCGAACAATGAGATTATGATATTGATCAACATACGTGTACTGGTGTCTTATAAGACATGTATAAATTGAGTGCAACTTCTTGAATATATAGTCTTGTATGCTACTTCGAGGTTCAATCTCAGGCTGGTTTTTGTTAACAGTTATCGTTTCATCCGTATCTGGCAATGGTCTTTTATGTATGAGACAATTAAATTGCTTAGTGGTTTGAAATACAGATTAAATCATAGCTCCCCAACAAATGGCTAGGGAGTTAAGCGCACAAGTGGGAGGAAGACATGACATCCCAACAAGACGCTGACTAACACAACATTGTGGAGTTCAAAGCAAAACTATTTCTTTTTATTTCTGTGAAAAAAATGTGTCTTTGTTGGTGTGGCTCCTCAAAAATTCATAAATTTTATCGTAGCAGTAATCAGGGGCCCGAAGCCATTTACATGTACAGGTTTTGTGAAGTTTGTTAAGTTGGTGGAACATTAATCAATTTGCAATCATTATAACTGCAGATGCCGTGCCTCATGTCTTTTTTAGTGGAAAGACGATGGTATCGAAACATTTCCACATCTCTTACATATTACAACCTGTGAGAGACTTCCTTTGTTTGTCAATACTACAGTTCCCCTGTCTGAAATGAAGGTGTTTTCATTTGAAATGAAGCATTTCTGCAGAACATAACAAATGTGCTAATAGCCGGCACGGTAGCTCAGCGTGTTCACTCAGAGGGTTATCTGCCCTCTGTAATAAAAAAAAAAAACTGAGTTATTGGTCAACGACGAACTTAAACGGATGTCTTACGACGTCCGCCCCGGGCAGATACAACGAACGAAAACGAACAAAGTGAGATTTTAAAAAAATAGCTGAGTGGTTAGTCGGACGGCTTGCCGTTCTACGGGCCCGGGTTCGATTCCCGGCTTTGTCGAAGATTTTCTCCGCTCAGGGACTAGGTGTTGTGTCGTCTTCATCATCATTTCATCCCCATCCGGCGCGCAGGTCGCCCAATGTGGCGTCGAATGTAATAAGACCCGCACCAAAGTGGCCGGACCTGCCCCGCAAGGGGACTGCCGGCCAAACGCTCATTTCCATTTTACCACTTGTATACCAAGAGGTCATTCGGTAAGTGAACTATTAGTATATCTAGCTGTCTATAGGAAAAAAACTGGAGGCTGGAGTTCTAACAGTGTGGCAGGTGGAATTTCAGGAGCGCAACAAACTGTAATCTGATGTCATATAAGCTTACTGTAACGAAACAAATTACAGTTATTTCGATTGCAAATCAATTCTGACGAATGGAAAGTTAATCGTTTACTATACGACCTTTAGTCGAATGTTGCGTTAGTGTCTGGCTATCTTAATGGTCTCTTCAACGAGTTGCACTTTGTGTGTGTGTGGGGGGGGGGGGGGGGGGGGGGAGATTGCGAGCGCGCGAGTGTGTGTGTGTGTAGGTGTGTCTGTGTCTATGTGTGTGCGTGCGCGCAAGCGTGTGATTCATGTGATTGTGTGTGTTTTACCGACGTGCTGATTATCGGTTCCGGCAAGTCATCATTGTTTTCGACATCACCGCCGAGGGTAGAGAAAGAACGCAAATGGCGAGCCCACAGCCGCCTGGTGGGTGGGTGGACACAGTGCCAGACGCTTTCGGCCGCGGTTCCCCCCGCCTCCACACCAGACAGACATTCAAGCAGACTGCCTGGTTTCGGGATCGGCTGCACCCTAGCGAAAGTTCCTGACATTTCGTCTCGTAATAGGTCGCCAAAACGTCTCCCGTGACCTTTGCTGCGTGGAGTTTCCGCCTCACAGCTGTAGAAAGTATGCCGGAAGTTCTAGAAGTCCACGCACCTATCTGACAGTGCCGGGATTGGTGTATATTCAGTTCCAGAGATTGCTGTCTAAGACCTCACGTTTTACTAACAAAAGACGATTTTTTGGCTTGCCAATCCAGAATCATGGTTGGTTATACACCATATGTACCACTGAACAAACGCAATGGCCAGTGGGGCCATGTACTAAAATGTGTCGAAGATAAAAGAGACACCGCATCAGGAATAGGTACATTCAGTCATAGAAAACCATAACTTTTTTCAAAACTAGAAAATACTTTTAAAAAGTACAACATATATAGCAGGTGATCACCAAGTGCAACAGGATTAAAGAATAACTTTTTCGAAATCCCATAACTGTCTCCCATTCCACACATACGTTCTAAATTTGGCTCCTTTCTCATGCCGCAAAGACGTGGTGCCCTTCAAACAGGAAGGTCTCAGCATACGTGAAAGAAAGGCCACAGCTCACAAGTTCATATGACGTGTAAGGTGGTTTAATTATGTCACATTGGCACCGAACGTCACCAAAATTCTGCCCAACGCCACCGTGAATGGGTCACATGATGCGAAGGTCATCAAAGCCCTTCTTACCCACCTTTCAACCATTCTTTTGACGCCACTGCGATTAAGGTTAAAACCGCGGTTTTCTTATGAATGGACAAGGGAAAAATTAAAGACATAACGCCGCTCAGAACTGGCAAGGAAAGGCCTCACGGGGTGGCAGAATGGCCTTTAATGGAATCACCTCTTTACCTGCGGCGTAGATTCCCATACATTCCACAGTTGAAAACGACTGTTCGCAGTGTGGTGAGCAACAGGTTGGCGTTCTTGACCGTCTTTGACACTGCTGTTCCATCTTTCCCGAAGGACATGGGGGGCTGCATCCCTATTGAAAGTGATCGGATCCCTCTGGAGCGCAGCGCGGTTGCAGTTTTGCTCCCGTATACACCACAAGGCACCGTTCAAAACCATTCAACAAAAACTGAACATGATGCATGGTTGGAAAAGGTACCTGTGCGTTTTCATCCCTCCTGTTTCGCGGTCCTTCTGTGGTTGTGGGTTGACAATGACACATGGATGAATAAAATGGCAAATGTCCCTCTAAGATCCCTCCCCCCCCCCCCCCCCCACCATCCCCTCAGTTCGGCAAAACCCTCGATGACACCTGCTCACCTTTATTGTGAATTTTCAAAATGATCGTGTACAGAAACAATTTGTAAAGTAATCCGAAGCGCCTGCGGGTAGGCAACTCTTTGACGTCACTGCAAATCCAATTGCCTTCGTACAAGCGCATCGGCATACTTTACACGATGTTTCTGTACACGATCGTTTTTAAAATTCCCAATAAAGGTGAGCAGGAGTCATCGAGGGTTTTGCCGAACTGGGGGGTCTTAGAGGGAACTCATCCAAGAGTCAATGTCGTACCTCTGCGTGGTCACGCCACAGGAGGACCCGAAACAGGAGGGATGAAAATGTGCGAGTGCCCTTTCCTGTCACGGACCACATGCAGATAACGACGAATGACTTTTAACGGTCCCTAGTGGTTCAGCCTGTAAACTGGAGCAAAATTTGCAGTCGTACTGCGCCCTGAAGGAGTCAGATCACTTTTGATTTGAATATAGTCCCACAATGTCCTCAGAGAGGGGTGGAAACGTCCGCGGGCGTCAGCAGTGTCAAAGTTTGTGAAGAACGCCTTCCTGTTTCTTATAGCATAGCGAACTGTCGTTTCCGAATCAACGTTTCAAGGAAGCAGTTGGTTCCATTGGCGCATTCTATGCTATCCCCTGTGGCCTTTTCGTGGCGATTCTTAGCGGCGGTGTGTTTTGAATGTTTTCCTTGTCCACTAATAAGAAAACAGCGTGATTCCAACGCTGGGCGTTGCGGTTCTAACATCCATCGTAGAGGCATCAAAAGATGGGATAAAGTGTAGCTATAAGGACGTGTGAGACCTTGACGACGTGTGACACGTCCGTAATGGCGTTAACCCACCTTACCTATCACATAAAATTCCGAGCCGTGGTCTTTTTTCGCATGTGTCGACACCTTGGCGTATGAAGTGTCGTCGAGCCCGAAGGTCACTTCGCTGGGCGCCACACTTCTGCGTCATTAGAGATGAAGCTTGTAGGCACCTTTACGCCAAATTTCTGAAAATGAAATTTGGCTTTTGTCGTAGCATTGTACCAACTTTCCAATGCCCTAGTCGTAGAAGGCAGCAGCTAGCTCTTTGCGCCAAATCTCTACGCTGGTCTACAGCTCGTTGTCTGTACCAAAATGTTGTCTTCACAGCCAGCGGTTCATACGAGTAGAAACGAAGCTCAGTGCAAGCCAGTTACGGGCTGTACTGTGGGCAATCAAACACTTCCCATCGAAAACGCTGCAGGAGCCTCTTTACTGCCCCTGCAGAGTGCGGGCGAGAATTGTCATGACGAAAAAAACGCATGACAGTTATGTTGCCTGCATGATATCAGGTGCACTCTCTCATCTGACCATCATACTTGGCGAGAGACACTATTTTCTAGGCATTTTTACGCGCTCACTGTGCGCTCAAAACTGAAAAGAGCGACGGGACGTGATCGACAGGCATACTAGAGACACCGACCAATACAGGAGTGCAAAGTTTCATCGGATTTTCACTGTCGTTTTCATTTCGCGAGCGCTCAGAGCTTACTTTCCGAATAGCCGTCGTACATTTTTGTCCTTTGAAATCTCATAAAAACACACTTCACACAGAAATGTAACACCATTATTCTCGCACCCCGGCGTATTTTCCCCTTCAGTTGGTCTACCGTTGCAGAATTATTTTCGTGTACTTTTCCTTAAATATTCCTCCACAAAAAACAGGAGTAGATAAGTCCACCGTACGAGACTGCCAGGAAGCTTTGCTTATGATGTGTTCTCCTGTGTAGGCTGCACGAGTACGAGACAGCTACTGGCGAGATGTGTGTCAGAATGGTTCAAATGGCTCTGAGCACTATGGGACTTGAACATCTGAGGTCGTCAGTCCCCTAGAACTTATAACTACTTAAATCTAACTAACCTAAGGACAGCACACACATCCATGATCGAGGCAGGATTAGAATCTACGACTGCAGCAGTCGCGCGGTTCCGGACTGAAGCGTCTAGAACCGCTCGGCCACCGAGGCCGGCTAGATGTGTGTCACGAAGTTACATCTTGATGGAAGCGAATGTTGTCTTTCGTTTAGGAAACAGCAGAAGTTCTCAAAAAATTGAAGGCAAATCCCTATATTGACAGTGATTTCAAAGAAGATTGGGATAGATAATCCCTTTACGAGAAACCGCGCACCAAACTCCAGCGTCTTGGTGCGAACAGGAATTTGATGCACATTGCGAGAATTTTCGGTGGACCTGTAGTAATTAGTGTGACTATTCATATGGCAAGAAGGGTGCAAACATCCTTCATCAATCATAAACTGTAATTAGGGTCAAGTTCGCCACCCACAATCTTTTCTTTAATAGCTGAAAGTAATGTCTGAACATATGGAAGGCAATCATATTCAGATATTAGTCCTTCATATCAGAAAGACAAGATATATTTTTAAATTCTGTTATGAAAGCCATCTGACAGTATTTTTGGGGCTAGCAGAAATTCTCTACAAGATTGCAAGATGCCTGCTGCTGCTTCAGAAGTACGAACTGAGGACTCACGGTTACACTTAGAATAAGAGATAAAACGACTGAACTGCTATTTTTTCTCAACTTCTGAACACTACGTTTTGTTGGATTACTGGAGTTTGGGAATAGTTTATGAGAAATTTAACGATTATTTTCAAACGAAACAATACAGCCGTAAGCCAGGGGCATAACTGGGTTGTGGAACAGGGGCATTGCCCTGGGGGCTCAATATTAAAATTAACACGGAGAAAGTGGAATAATCAGTAAAATCGATCACTCGAGTGAAGTTTTTTTCTGTATGTTAAAACAATGCAAGTTGGATTTTGGAAGTCCTTAACAGGTAAATACATGCAAGATCAGTCTGCATTTGGACTCAAGCATCAAGTAACTTGAACCACAGAAGGAAAAGAACTAGACGTGGGCAAATGTTGTGGCGAAAGCTAGGTCAAAATCCAGGACTTCAAGCCTTTTTTGCGAAACACACACTGGAAAGATCTACATAGCTTACGTGGCGTGAGTGAAAAACGCAATATACCATCGCCTGACGAAAAAGTGAAACACTCAGAAATGGAGGAAACAAAATGAAACTTCAAAGACTGTGATGTTACTGCAGTGATTTCAAAATAGAGCCAGATTTATGAAGAACTTGACAGGTAGAGCACACTTGTCAGTATGACGCTGCAACCCCTAGGAAGCGAATACAGCGAATATTTGCGCTTTTTAGGTTAGGAAGTGAGTCATACTGCCGTTTTATCGTCTCCTGAGGCAAGCTGGCCCACAACTATAGCAACTGTTTCTTAATATCACAAATACTGTGTGACTGCAATGTGGTACTTTACAGTGGGGCCGTACATGGGATGTACCCTCTGTTATGCACTTCACAGTGGTTCGCAGAGTATAAATACACACTATGTGATCAAACGTATCCGGACACCTGGCTGAAAACGACTTACAAGTTCGTGGAGCCC
The DNA here is from genome assembly GCF_023864345.2 of Schistocerca serialis cubense. Taxonomy (NCBI): domain Eukaryota; kingdom Metazoa; phylum Arthropoda; class Insecta; order Orthoptera; family Acrididae; genus Schistocerca; species Schistocerca serialis. The sequence continues at coordinate 210,629,388 of NC_064646.1, read as the reverse complement.
TCCATCGGTAATGCTGGAATTCAACATGGTGTTGGCCCATTCTTAGCCTTGATTACAGTTTTCACTCTCGCAGGCATACGTTCAATCAGGTGTTGGAAGGTTTTTTGGGGAATAGCAGCCCATTCTTCACGGAGTTCTGCACTGAGGAGAGATATCGATGTCGGTCGGTGAGGCCTGGTACGAAGTCGGCGTTCCAAAACATCCCAAAGGTGTGCTGTAGGATACTGGTCAGGACTCTGTGCAGGCCAGTCCATTAGGGGGATGTTATCATCGTGTAACCACGCCGCAACAGGCCGTGCGTTATGAACAGGTGCTCGATCGTGTTGAAAGATGCAATCGCTATCCCCGAATAGTTCTTCAACAATGGGAAGCAAGAAGGTGCTTAAAGCATCAATGTAGGCCTGTGCTGTGATAGTGCCATGCAAAACAACAAGGGGTGCAAGCCCCCTCCACGAAAACCACGACCACACCATAACACCACCGCCTCCGAATTTTACTGTTGGCACTACACACGCTGTCAGATGACGTTCACCAGGAATTCGCCATACCCACACCCTGCCATCGGATCGCCACCTTGTGTACCGTGATTCATTACTCCACACAACGTCTTTCCATTGGTCAATCGTACAATGTTCACGCTCCTTACACCAAGCAAGGCGTCGTTTGGCGTTTACTGGCGTGATGTGTGGCTTATGAGCAGCCGCTCGTCCATGAAATCCAAATTTTCTCACCTCCCGCCTAACTGCCGTAGTACTTGCAGTGGATCCCGATGCAGTTAGGAATTCCTGTGTGATGGTCTGGAAAGATGTCTGCGTATTACACATTACGACCCTCTCCAACTGTCGGCGGCCTGTGTTAGTCAACAGACGAGGTCAGTCTGTACACTTTTGTGCCTTCATGTTTTCACTTCACTATCACATCACAAACAGTGGACGTAGGATGTTTAGGAGTGTGGAAGTCTCCCGTATAGACCTGTGACTCAAGTGACACTCAATTATCTGACCATGTTCGAAGTCCGTAAGTTCCGCGGAGCGTCCCACTCTGCTCTCTCGCGATGTCTAATGACTACTGAGGTCGCTGATATGAAGTGCCTGGCAGTAGGTGGCAGCACAATGTACCCAATATGAGAAACGTATGTTTTTGCGGGCGGCCGGGTACTTTTGATTACATAGTGTACATTCTGGCACTGGGATGGACTTAATGTCCCATAGATATTGGGAACAGATCTGGGTATCTAGCTGGCCTAGGGTATCGTGTACGATTTCACACACAGTGGTAAGGAGAGGTCGGCCATGGATTAGTGTGGCAACTTCCGTCGCAGAAAAGCTGGACAGGAGTACAAATGATTAGCAAACAAGTGAAACAGCAAAGAGAAGTTTTACTTAATTTGTATTTTTGCAAGGTATGAAGTCTCATTACAAATAATGCATCAAGAACTAAAACCCAGTGCTCGATGTTAACAAGGACATGGTGAAGAGGCTCCAGAGGCAAGTGGGTTGAGTGGCTGCCACTGGCCACCCTACATCGCGGCGGTATGGGGCGCTTGTGGTCCAGAGCCACTGGGGGTGTGGCTGAGCAGGTGTGCACCACTGGGTCCACCAGCATAACCGCTATCGGCCTCTAACAGAGCCTCTCAATTCCGTTGCCTGTGGAGTGCTATGGATACATGATGCCACAGAGGGAGCTCCTCCATCATGGAGACAGATCATCGTGGCACATGCCAAGTGTACTCGAGCACTGATGAAAACCAGCCCCACGATTTGTCACGTGAGAGGAAACACATGAGGACTCAGATCTCCGTGACATGTCACTGTGTCGTCAGAGCTCCCTCAATCACTACCAGCCGTGACCTGAAGTCACATCTGATGGCTCCCCACATCATGACACCAGGAGTGAAACCGCTTTGCCTCTCCAGAACAGTGGTAAAATGGGATCTCTCCCCATGGGATCTCTCGCCAATGATGGTCATCCGGAGTAGTTCAGAACGCGATTCGTCACTGAACACAATGCGACACCATTAATAAGCAACATATGCTTCGCGTTCGCGGTTATGATACGACTCCAAACGGGGCTGTTTGTGTTGTGGTTTAACGGCAGCCTAAGTGTGAGACGGTATTTCCCTAGTCTTCGCAGCTGCTGGTCTCCACCAAAGGTCCTATACGATACAGAATGTTGTAGGAAGTCCATTATTTGTTCTCGGATGTCAGGCGTGCATGCGAATGGATTACAATGTGCTTGATGTACAACACAAGGTCCTCCCTTCTGGTGGTCAGACGTGGTAGACGAGAAACCTGACGACGAGAATGGCTGCCCTCATGTTTCCATGCAGTCGAACATCGGGCCACTAGCATTCACTAATGCCCCCCTCCCCCTGCCCCCCTCAGATCTGGATGTTGCACGGTTCGACCAGCCGGCCAAATGGAGGACCTCAATGAGTCCTCTCCTAAACTCTGTCAGGTGCTGTTAAATCTGTCTCTCACGAGTAGGCGGTATCTTCGTGTTCTACACAGTGATCACTTAACATCTGACACTGTTCACACTAGGACTGTTGATGTTTTTGAATATATCGGGAATCCGATATATCGATATTTAAATCGTTATCATCATCCGTCTTCGATACGTTTAAAAATATTATCGACATTATGGTGTTATCTATACATCGATATATAGACTGAAAAGATATCGACGTACAGACCAAAAGAAATGTCGGCTAACCATTGTAAATAAACTGCCCGTTTTAGAGCTGTATATTTAAGTACTGATTTATTATTAGATATTCTATACATCAACAAGCTAGCAGCCTACTTATCCCCCTTAGAGCAAGAACTGAAAGAACACGATGGATGTTGACGCTTGGCGATTACCACTTCGCTAACAATGCAGGCAAGTGGCATGATAAGAGGTGTCCGATGGGTGCGTTGTTCTGTTTCATTACATATTGGATTTGCCTGGAACACATTATGTCAACTTTCCTGTTTTTTATTTTTTTTATTTCTCCGAACGCCGGCAACTTAGCAGTTACAAAGTCAAAATTGTGTGGTGAAGGTAAGACGTTGCAGTTTCCGTTGGTAGCGCCGAACGCCGATTATGTAAGCGTTTGCCTTCGCACGTCTCCCCCCCCCCCCCCCCACCCGCCCCTCCCCGCCCCATCTTCCTCCACGGCGAAGTTTCAGCAACTGTTTTTGAAGAATTCCGATGTGAAAAAATAGCACACTAGTTGCGTTAAAAATTGTTTTTAACGCAACTGATGCGCAATTTCGTCACGTCGGATATCTTGTTATTCCATTCACAGCGCCACACCCCCGCGCAATCGGACTTGTTCTTTGTGTCAGTGATGCATCCTGCAGTCAAAAAGAAAACCTGGATGTGATGAAAGCTCAGAAAGTAGTAAGACTCCGTCACACAGTGAAAGTAGACTTATGTTGTAGTATAGCTTCAAAATAACAACTTCAAATATTTATCGAAAATTGCGAAAAAAATATAATATAAAATAAAAATATCGGTACTTGATATTGCTGTTACAATGTCGATATATCGGTGAGAAATATGTAGTCAGCATAAATTTGGAAAGGGATCGGTACTTATCCAACAAAGAACATCGATATATCTATGTATCGACATTTAAACAACAGCCCTAGTTCATACCACTTATACTACCTATCATGCCTGGTAAGATCGCTAAACACCAACAACTCCAAGGCACTTTCGTGGCCATTGTAGTCGTCACAGAGAATTGTGTGTGTAACGGTTTACCCAGCAGCCTAATGTGTGTACTTGTACAGAGCTGCATTGACATCCGAGCATTTCGCCTCTGTGCTTCATTTTTTGTGAGAGGCAGTGTATATTATATAACACTGACAAAGGCTACCTGTTTTGAAAACAGTTGCTATAAAAAGTTAATTCGTGTAAGTAGATTAAATCCTCCAAAATACCATGCTACATTCAGGCCTTTAATAAAAGTAACATAAAGAGTAAGCATCAATGAACTTCGTTAATTAGGCGCAAAAAATCATATTACAAACTGAATTGAAAAGTCTAAGCAAAATTATCATGGAATCTAAATTATGTGTTTTTGAAGAAGGAAGGAAGAATATTGTATAACTTTTTGTCGACGACGACGCCGTTAGAGATGGGGCATAAGCTCGGATTAGGTGAAGGAACCATCTCAGCATTCACCTTAAGCGGTTTAGAAAATGACACAAAAAATAAAATATGGACTGTTGGAGGGAGCTTAGAATCACCGTCCTCGCGAATACGAGTGCAGTGCGCTACCACAGCATGTATACTGAACAGGAAATAAATTCGTTTGCCATAAACTTAAAAACTATTTGGAACACAATAAAAAAATGATTCAGGAAAATGAAATTTTTTGAAAACTATCAATGAAATGATCAAAGATAAAACCAAAATTGTGGAGATTATCAATAAATTTCCTACGTAAGTAGCAGATAATTTGAATCTGTAGACTACCTTTGTGTATAGATGACTGCTCCGAAGAAAAACATGCCGAAAATCTTAACATATTTCAACTCACATTTTTTACGGTTATTAGCCAACATACGAGGTTTTGTTAAAGATAGCAAATAATTTTCGAAATATTGGTTAAAGTCGTTTGGAAAATCACTAGTGTATAGTTGGATCGAAGAGTGACCAACTGCAGACGATATCGCTTCTGAGATACCAGCAGTGTATCGCTTGTGTGTGGAGCGTTGAATAACTTGTCGACGACTAGTTGATATGCTACATCAGGGCTTCACAAAGGTGGAAGAGGTCATGTATAGACGATACCTCTTTCTATAGTTTACTGGGTTAATGCTGAAACTCCAATATTAGCCATCCCCTTTGACAATGACTTAGACCTAAGCTGGATGGCTGGACAGGGATGACAGGGATTTGAATTGCTGTCTGTTATGGCGCTTAGCATCCGAGTGGTAGACACGCATACAAGATACAGTTCTGCTCAGGAAGGTGCACGGGAACTGAAGTATAAATCAAACCTTGAATGAATAAACAAACATTATTCCATAATACATATATTTTGAGTACTCAGTTTATACCTTGAAGATCTGCATGCGGTGCAGTGCAAAGTCCTTTGCCTACTGATAGTGCCGACACGCAGAATTGTCACTGTACTGCTAAGTGTCATCACGTGTCTGATGTCGTAGTGGACTACACTGGTTGGGACCCAAAGAGTAACTGGGGAGTAACCGGGGAGTAACTGGCGCCCAACTGGAACTGCCGCTGCACACGGCTCCGCCATGTGCGGTCGATCTCGGCACTCCCGCACAGAGGCCGTGGGCATGGACGGCGCGCGTTGCAGGAGCGAGAGATGGTGGACGGTCGTTGCACTTGTGCTGCCAACTTCAGTCTTCAACGACGATGGCCCCCAGTGTGGTATCGACTGTGCAACAATACCACTGTTTGGGATCTGCTACTCACTCCAACTGCCATCCAGTGGCAGCTTCAGACTGGCCAGGTCAGACTGTCCAGTATAGTCTGCTCCCTGTCGGAAGAATTTGCAACCTATGTGCGGAAGTGGACCTCCCAGGTCCTTTGTGTGCGCAGGTAGGATTAGCCGTTGTAACGGCCGAGCAGGTAGCTGCGAGACCCCGTAGCGGACGGGCGTGTATGTCTTCCAGCTAAGCCAGGAGCCGCAGTTGGCGCGCTGCCTGTGCAAGTTGTAACGTTTAATGGAATAAACAATTATAACAGACAAATTGTTCCGTCTAGTTATTGTGAGTGGAAACAAGGGGAGGACAGTAAGTTCTCTCGCACTATACATTCACACTCCAATGTGCCACCACGGGAAGAAGAGCCCGCGCGCACATTTTTTGGTCCTCCGGGCCGGATACAGTGACCACGCGGAATTTACATTCGCGCGGACTTATTTTCCGGTATTTGTGAACTTCTAAAAAACCACGTGTGAGCTGCGCACGTTATCGGTTTCGTTGTTGACTGCTATCGAGTGTCCCAAGGCCTGTTCGGCACTTCGACAATAACAGCCTTAACAACGGCGATCGGGGACATATTTGTGAACATTTAATGTGTCTCTAATTCAAATGGAGAGGCACAGAAACGCGTCGGTGCCAGAGCATCATCGGCGACGTCACCTCCTGCTCCCGCCGAAACTTCGCGCTGTCGGAGACTGCAGCGCCTACCACGCCAGCTGCCAGTGCCCGTGACGCCGCTGCCGTTCCAGTCCGTACTGACTCCTACTGCCGCTGCAGCCTGGTAAGTGCAACTGTTGGCTTCCTACTACCATCTTCCTGGTCATAAAATGGAGCCCTCAGAGAAAACTAGTCAAGCAGAGAGGTGTAGCAAAGGCCGCTCTCGCGCGCTTAGCGAGCTTTGTGCAGTCTGCAGACAGTGCCAGCATCGAAATGTTGGAATCAAAATTAAATCGATTGACTCGGATTCAGACTGATTTTGAGTCGTCTCAAACACGGCTGGAAATTGAAGACGAATCAGCAGATCACAGTAAGGACAGGGCAGAATTCGAGGATTCGTGGGACTTTGTTGAATCCACTCTCAAGGGTTCAATGAAGAGGTACACCCAGATTCCGCAGCCTTTGGGCTCGAATCCATCAGGCAGTGTCAGTTCTTTGAAACTACCCGCTATTAACTTGCCAAATTTTGAAGGTGACTACCTTAAGTGGTCATCATACAGGGATACGTTTTTGAGTCTCATTATGAATAACAATTCAATTGATGACGTTCAAATACTTCATTACCTTAATTCGTCTTTGCGAGGTGAAGCTAAGGACCTTTTGAAACATATACCTGCCACAGCAGCAAATCTAGCGATAGCCTGGGGACTTATTACGCAGAGGTATAATAACCGAAAAATAATTGCAGCCATGGCCTTGCCTACAGTCGGCCATGGCGCAGCAAGCGATTATAGGCAACTAATTAATCACGTATGCAGCCATTTGAAGGCCTTAGAAGCTCTCAAACCTGATGTTCCACTTCATGAAGTTATTCTTTCGGAAGAGATTCTGTCCAGTATGCGACCCACAGATCGTCATGAGTGCGAGGTAAAGATGTCTGGGTCGACATTCACCACATTAAATCAACTAATAGATTTTTTGGAAACAAAATGTCAGGCCCTTGAGTTGATCAGGTTCAGGGATAACACCTCAAGGGATTTGCAAGAAAATGTTAATAATTTAAATCAAACGAGACATGTGAGGAGGGCTCATCTCGCTAATGCTGAACCAAGGAATGGGCAGAATAGTGAACCAGGAGGCCATTCCCTGGCCCATCAAACTACGAACGGGAAGGCAAATATCCATTGTAATGTTTTGTTAGCAACAGCTGTTGTCAACATTAAGGACAGCATGGGTAGACAGCAGGTTTGCAGAGTTCTGCTAGATAGTGCGAGTCAGCTATCCTTTATATCTAAGGGCATGGCAGAGAAATTAAAACTGAAACGAAGTAAACATTCGTTTCCTGTGAAGGGTATAAACAATGCCTTTGCTGCCTCAGTGTCTTACACTTGTGATGTTGAACTGTCGTCTAGGGTCAACGACTTTCGTGTCAGAACCACTTGTGCTGTCGTAGATCATGTCACCAGTGACCTACCAGCGAGCAAGATAGACACAAGGTCCTGGAGTGTCCCATGTAATCTTCCGCTCGCTGATCCAGAATTCAACAAGCCTGCCACAGTAGATTTAATTCTTGGTGCTGAGGTTTTCTTTGACGTTGTTTGTAAGGAAAGGCTGGTGAAACCAGGTCATCCCTCACTGGTGGAAACAAAATTTGGCTGGATTTTGTCTGGTAGGATGCCTTCAGTTTCATGCAACATGCCTCGTTCTACAGTGACCTCGTGCTTTGTTAGAGGTGACAATTTAGATGCCAAACTGCAAAGATTTTGGGAGTTAGAGGAACTGTCTTCGAAAACGATTAGTAAGCAGGATAAAATATGTGAGGCTCACTTTCAGCGCCACACGGCACGAGATGAAGAAGGGAGATCTGTGGTTCGACTACCAGTGAAACCTGACTGTAAATCATTAGGCGAATCACGGCAACAAGCATCTCGGAGACTGGCGCATCTTCAGAGGAGGTTTAAAAGGCAACCGAATCTGCAGAAGGAATATGCTGCATTCATGCATGAATATGTCGAATTGAGGCACGTGGAGATCTCTAATCCTCAAGGTATTATTGGTTCAAGGTGTTACCTTCCACATCATGCTGTCTTCTTTCAGCGCCACACGGCACGAGATGAAGAAGGGAGATTTGTGGTTCGACTACCAGTGAAACCTGACTGTAAATCATTAGGCGAATCACGACAACAAGCGTCTCGGACACTGGCGCATCTTGAGAGGAGGTTTAAAAGGCAACCGAATCTGCAGAAGGAATATGCTGCATTCATGCATGAATACGTCGAATTGAGGCACATGGAGATCTCTAATCCTCAAGGTATTATTGGTCCAAGCTGTTACCTTCCACATCATGCTGTCTTCAAAGAATGCAGCTCCACTACTAAGTTGAGGGTAGTATATATGGCTCTGCTGCTACTTCTAATGGAGTATCTCTTAATGATATCTTGATGGTTGGTCCCACTGTCCAGCCAGATTTATTTTCCATTATTATAAAATTTCGCTCTTTTAATGTGGCTCTGTCAGCTGACATAGCAAAAATGTATTGCCAGGTGTCTCTCCATCCTGATGATAGGAACTTCCAGAGAATTCTGTGGCGGGAATCACAGTCTGAAGCTATGCAAGAATATAGACTGTGTACACTCACATATGGAACCGCTCCTGCTGCCTTTCTCGCTACAAGATGTCTTTAGCAGTTGGCTTTGGAAAATGAAAACAGGTTTCCAATGGCATCACAAGCCTTGATGTCTAGCTTTTATGTGGATGACTTCTTAGGTGGCTCAGCCACGGAAGCTGAAGCTCAGGAACTTCAAATCCAGCTGACTCAACTACTTGCTTCAGGGGGGTTTCCACTGAGAAAATGGTGTTCCAATAGTCACAAGGTCATGGAAAAAATTCCTGTGCAGGACAGAGAAACGTCTTTACCTTGTCGTCTTACTGGTGAACAAGCCATAAAAACGTTAGGGATATTATGGCACCCTGGCTCCGACACATTCCAGTGCCATGTACAGCTGAAGAGTCTTCGGCTCTCAAAGGTTACCAAACGCAGTGTCCTGTCTACAATAGCATCAATCTATGACCCACTGGGGCTTTTATGTCCAGCAGTCATAAGATGTAAATTGTTCTTGCAGCGCTTGTGACAACTACGCCTTGATTGGGATGAAATTCTTCCATCCAACCTCACTGATGAATGGAATGTTCTTTGTGTGCAACTGCCTTCCCTAAATGGTATTTTCATTAACAGGAAGATTATTCCTTGCCCCCAGCATGTTAAATTAGAAATTCATGGGTTTTGTGACGCTTCACAGTTGGCATATGGGGCGTGTGTATACGTCAGATGTGTTCTTCCCAATAACAGCGTGTTGGTCTCATTGGCTGCAGCCAAGTCTCGGGTTGCCCCTGTAAAACAACAGTCTCTTCCACGACTGGAATTATGCGGTGTGCTACTTCTTGCCCGACTCATTCACAAGGTGTCCAATGCCTTAGGCATCATAGATAGTGGCGACATTCATTTGTGGACAGACTTCACAATAGTTCTCTGTTGGCTGCAGCGTAGTCCTTGTCACTGGAAAAGCTTTGTTGCTAACAGAGTCTCTGAAATCCAGGAACTGAGTTCAGTTGCCAACTGGAGACATGTCAAATCAGAGGATAATCCTGCTGACCACTTATCACGTGGTATTAATCCAGCTGCCTTGAGTTCACTTGTTCAGTGGTGGTCTGGCCCGTCATGGCTATCCACTTGCGACCTCGACTGCAACACTTGCACTCCACTTAGTGTAGAAGATGTGCCTGAGAGAAGGTGTACACAAGTATCCTTGGTGTCTGTCATTAATGTTGGTGATGAACTGCTGTGTAAATATTCATCATTCAAAAAAACTTACAGAGTTTTGGCCTATGCACTGAGGTTTGCTAATAACACTAGGCTTCAGAAATCAGACAGGATAACTGGGCCACTCACTCCACAAGAATGCCACAACGCTATCAAAAGGGCATTTGGCGCAGCTCAACACAGTGAATATGGTAAAAAGATCGCTTTGTTGAAGGCCTGCTCCCCTATTCCACATTATAGCAAATTAAGGGATTTGCACCTGTTTGTTGATGCCGAAGGTATTTTACGAGTGGGAGATTAATGAATGCTGATGCACCATATGATGAGTGCCATCCTATTATCGTTCCGCCTAAGCATCATTTGACAAAAATTCTCATTATAGATGAACATGAAAATCTGTTGCACGCTGGGTCACAACTTTTGTTGGCTATGTTGCGTAGGAGGTTCTGGATTCCCAATGGGCGTAACACAGTCAAGGGAGTAATCAGAAAATGTATAAAATGCTTTAGGCTTAAGTCCAAGACAGCAGTTCAACTCATGGGTCAGCTACCTGCAGCTAGAGTAAACCAGTCTCATCCATTCCAGCACTGTGGAGTAGATTATGCAGGCCCTATTGCTGTAAAGCATGGTGGAAGGCGGAGTAAAGTTACCACCAAGGCTTATATTGCTTTATTCATTTGCATGGCAACCAAGGCCATCCACTTAGAATTACTTAGTGACTTGGTAACAAGTTCATTTTTGGCCGCCCTCAGGAGATTCATTGCAAGAAGAGGGAAACCTTCTCACATGTACAGTGACAATAGTACCACATTTGTAGGTGCAGACAATGAGCTTAAACGTTTTCTCTCCAATGATGTTGCTGTTGAAGGTGTGGTGAATTATTCGACCTCAGAGGGAATCAGTTGGAGGTTCACTCCACCTCGTGCCCCTCACTTTGGTGGACTCTGGGAGGCAGGAATCAAATGCATGAAGTCGCATCTCAAACGCGTCATTGGCAATGCAATGTTGACATTTGAAGAACTGACTACTGTGTTAATTCAGATAGAAGCATGCTTGAATTCAAGGCCATTGTGTCTTCTCTCTGATGACCTAGATTCTCCTGCTGCTCTCACTCCTGGTCATTTCCTAATCGGACAGCCCCTTTGTGCTCATCCTGAACCCTCTGTCCTTGAGGTTCCCGCCAACAGGTTGCACAGATGGCAACTTGTGCAGCAGTTGCATCAGTCCTTTTGGAAGAGGTGGTCCACAGAATATATACATGATCTGCAGCAACGCAAAAAATGGACATCGGAAGGAGCATGGCAACCCCAGATCGGCGATCATGTGCTGGTCAAGGAGGATAATTTGCCTCCCTTGGTGTGGAGGCTGGGTGTCATTGACCAGCTGTTTCCCGGTCCTGATAAGTGTGTGCGTGTGGTAATGGTAAAAACTGCTAATGGGCATATTAAGAGGCCTATAGCAAAATTGTGTCCCCTACCTAAACAGTGAATCAGTTAAGTGTTCCCTCAGGTCTGTGTAGTGATATATGATACAGAGCCACTGCCAAATTGTCATTTACTGGAATAACCTCATAATTCATAAAATCAGCTTGGGAGGCTGTGGATGTTTCTTGTGGACTAACTGCTGTTAGTATTGATTTCATGTTTTTATGCAGTATAATATTAATTCTCTATTGTTGTGTCCTGCATGTTAGTACCCATCGTGTTTCATATGCAGCATGACAGTGGTGTTTGGTGATGTGGGCATCCCAAATGTTAGTATATTCATGTTTTATGTGCATTGATATTGTGTCTAGTTATATTTTTATTGTTTTAGTGTTGATGTTTGTTAAAACGTTAGTTATTTGTAAAAAATGTTAGTGTATTCATGTTTTATGTGCATTGATCTTGTACCTAGTTATATTTTTTATTGTTTACTTGTTTTGGTTTTGTTGTTTGTTAAAATTTTGGTATTTGTAAAATGAGAAAACTCATTTTAGAGTGGGAGTATGTTTGGACTCTGCTACTCACTCCAACTGCCATCTAGTGGCAGCTTCAGACTGGCCAGGTCAGACTGTCCAGTATAGTCTGCTCGGTGTCGGAAGAATTTGCAACCTATGTGCGGAAGTGGACCTCCCAGGTCCTTTGTGTGCGCCGGTAGGATTAGCCGTTGTAACGGCCGAGCAGGTAGCTGCGAGACCCCGTAGCGGACGGGCGTGTATGTCTTCCAGCTAAGCCAGGAGCCGCAGTTGGCGCGCTGCCTGTGCAAGTTGTAACGTTTAATGTAATAAACAATTATAACAGACAACTTGTTCCGTCTAGTTATTGTGAGTGGAAACAAGGGGAGGACAGTAAGTTCTCTCGCACTATACATTCACACTCCAATGTGCCACCACGGGAAGGAGAGCCCGCGCGCACATTGTCATTTTTCATGCGACACCTGATCGGTTGTTGTCAGAAATATACTATGTGATCGAAAGTATCCGGACACCTAGCTGAAAATGACATACAAGTTCGGGGCGCCCTCCATCGGTAATGCTGGAATTCAACATGGCCCACCCTTAGCCCTGATTACAGCTTCCACTCACGCAGGCATACGTTCAGTCAGGTGCTGTAAGATTTCTTGTTTAATCGCAGCCAATTCTTCACGGAGTGCTACTCTGGGGAGAGGTATCAATGTCGGTCGGTGAGGTCTGGCACAAAGACGGCGTTCCAAAACATCCCAAAGGTGTGCTGTAGGATTCTGGTCAGGACTCTGTGCAGGCCAGTCCACTACAGGGATGTTATTGTCGTGTAACCACTCCGCCACAGGCCGTGCATTATTAACAGGTGCTCGATCGTGTTGAAAGATGCCATCGCCATCCTCGAATTGATCTTCAACGGTGGGAAGCATGAAGGTACTTAAAACATCAATGTAGGTCTGTGATGTGATAGTGCCACGCAAAACAAGGGGTGCAAGCACCCTCCATGAAAATCATGACCACACCATAAAACCACCGCCTCCGAATTTTACTCTTGTTACTATACACGGTGGCAGATAACGTTCGCCGGGCATTCGTCATACCCAAACCCTGTCATCGGGTCGCCACCTTGTGTGCCATGATTCGTCACTCCTCACAACGTCTTTCCACTGTTCAATCGTCCAATGTTTACGCTCCTTACACCAAGCCAGGCGTCGTTTGGCATTTACTGGCGTGATGTGTGGCTTATGAGAAGCCGCTCGACAATGAAATCCAAGTCTTCTCACCTCCCGCCTAACTGCCATAGTACTTGCAGTGGATCCTGACGCAGTTTGGAACTCCTGTGTGATGGTCCGGATAGATGTCTACCTACTACACATTACGACCCTCTCCAACTGTCGGCGGTCTCTGTCAGTCAACAGACGAGGTCAGCCTGTACTCTTCTCTTTTGTGCTGTACATGTCGCTTCATGTTTCCACTTCACTGTCACATCACAATCAGTGAACCTAGGGATGTTTAGGAGTCTGGTATCCTCGCGTGAAGACGTATGACACAAGTGACACCCAATCATCTGACCACGTTCGAAGTCTGTGAGTACTGCGGAGCGCCCCATTCTGCTCTCTCACGATGTCTAATGACTACTGAGGTAGCTGATATGGAGTATCTGGCAGTAGGTGGCAGCACATTGCAGCTAACATGAAAAACGTATGTTTTTGGGGGTGTCCGGATAGTTTTGATCACATAGTGTATGTTTAGCTCAAGAGTGATGATGTACATCGAACAGAATGACTTCCTCAACGAGAAGTAGCATGGATTCCGGAAAGATCGGTTACAACTAAGCCAGCTTGCAATGTTCTCACAAGACGGGTCAGAGCAATCAGGCAGATGTAGTATATTTCTTGAGTTCCGAAAAGCATTTGACACAGCACTATATCAACAGTTATTAATGAACGTACGATGATACAGGACATCCAACAGAGTCTGTGGCTGGACCGAGAATTTATTGGTAGGCAAGACGCATACTGTTGTTTTGGGTGGATTGCCAGCGACAAATGTAGAAATAACGTTACGTGTGCACCAGGAAGGTATGTTGCAACACTTGGTTATCCCTTAACGACCTGACACATTATATTACTACTAACTACAGACTTTTTCCAAGATATTTCATTTGTCCATAACGAAGTGCTATCTAGAAAAGTGGTGCACAGATACTCAGTTAGGTCTGGATAAGACTTCATAGTGGTAAAAAGATCGGCAATTTTTTTTAAATGTGCAGATAGATAAATTCTGAACTTCAGGAAATGCACAAATGTAGTATCTTATGACTAAAATATTAATAAGAATTAAGTTAACACCTTCAGCTGCTGACGGGCGTTGATACATATCAACTGGGACAAGTGAGAATGGTTGCCCCGACCGCGACTCGAACCCGGGATCTCCTACTTACATGGCAAACGCTCTATCCAGCTGAGCCACTGAGGGCACAGAGTGTATTGCGACTCCCGCGAGACCCACATTGTCACCTTGTATGTCCACACAATAGATTCTTATTGTCCCACCCCAACACACTCATTATTCGTGGAAGACATTATTACCAAATCCCTTAAGAGTTCGAGGAATACGTGTGCATACGCACAGAAGAAGGTCATGGCAGGTATTGCCAGAACTATATACTTATATGGATATGGTATCTGTTCTTTCGGACATGTCCGAAAGAACAGACACCATTGACGACCTGCAGCCGTCTGGAACGAAATTAGAATTAAGTTAATACCTTCAGCTGTCCGAAATAACAGACACCATATCCATACAAGTATATAATTCTGGCAATACTGGCCATGATCTTCTTCTTCTGTGTGGAACTGTTACGGGACCTTGTAAGAATGTTTTGCACGCGTAATGAGTGTGCTGAGGTGGGACACTTCGAATGTAGTCTGTGGACATACGAGGTGACAATGTGGGTCTCGCGGGAGGCGTGCGCGACATAGTCACTGCAGTCGCACTATGCTCTGTGCCCTCGGTGGCTGAGATGGTTACAGCGTCTGCCATGTAAGCAGGAGATCCCGGGTTCGATTCACGGTTGGGGAACACAGTTTCACCTGTCCCCGTTGATATATATCAACGCCCGTCAGCAGCTGGAGATATTAATATAATGTGATAGATAATATAGTGTTCTTTCGGACATGTCCGAAAGAACAGACACCATATCTATATAAGTATAAAATATTAATTTGTCACAGTTTTAATTGGTTAACTCATACAAATATTTGGGTGCATCAATTTGTAGGTTTATGAACTGAATGATCACATACACTCCCTCGTACGTAAAGCAGGTGGCTGACTGTGTTTCATTGATGGGATACTGGGAAAATGGCTTAAGTCTAGAAAGCAAGTCATTTACAAAATGCTCGTGTGACTCATTCAAGGATATTGCACGGTTTGTGTGTATGACCCATAGCAGAGTCCAGTCTCATTAATACGATTACCTGTCAAAAACCTAAATAACCACCTTTTGCAGTGCGGCCGTGCAGGAAGAGAGTCAGTGAGGTTCTGGGAGGTACTGACAGGGATGTGGAGCCATACTACGTAACTCCATCGCCGTGGTCAGCTGCGCTAGGTTTCTCGTTTGAAGAGCCGTGGCGCGAACACACCGAGAGGGGAAAAACTGCATAAAGGGTTAACATGGTCCCCAAATATAGATGCATGCTTGTGTTGATCCACTGCATTTTATGTCGGCCGTGTGACCGAGCGGTTCTAGGCACTTCAGTCCGGAACCGCGCGACTGCTACGGTCGCAGGTTCGAATCCCGCCTCGGGCTTGGATGTGTGTATTGTTCTTAGGTTAGTTATATTTAAGTAGTTCTAAGTTCTAGGGGACTGTGACCTCAGATGTTAAGTCCCATAGTGCTCAGAGCCATTTGAACCATTTGTTAAGTCCCATAGTGCTCAGAGCCATTTGAACCATTTTGAACCACTGCGCTTTCCAGAACGACAAGGTCAACTGGGAGTGCCACGAAAACATTGCTCAGACCATAACGCTCCCTCCTCCGTGTTGGACCCTTCCGACGAATGTTGCACGGTGTTTTCTTTCAGACGTGTGAAGCCACGCACGCCAACGGTCATATGTCCGATGGAGCACAGAACGTGATTCACCTAAAAAGGCCAACTGTTGCCACGCAGCGGACGTCCAGTTGCGGTAATGGCTTGCAAATGCCAGCCTTCATTGACGATGAACAGTAGTCAGCATGAATGCATGTATCAGACACCTGCTGCAGAGGTTCAGATGCAGCCATGTTCGAAGAACAGTTGTTGAGCCGCCTCTTGTGGTAGCCTTGTGGTTCATCTCAGCGGTCTGTTGCTCAACAGTTGCACGTCTGTTCGTCCACACACATCTCTGCAGTCGTGTTCACCCATGTCGTCTATGCCCCGTGGTGCATCACAGCTGTCTCTGTGCGAGTTTTGGATAACTCCACTTTGCCATGCACTATACAGGGTGGTCCATTGACAGTGACCGGGCCAAATATCTCATGAAATAAGCATCAAACCAAAAAGTACAAAGAACGAAACTCGTCTAGCTTGAAGGGGGAAACCAGATGGCGCTATGGTTGGGCTGCTAGATGGCGCTGCCATAGGTCAAACGGATATCAACTGCGTTTTTTTAAAAATAGCAAGCTCCATTTTTAATTACATATTAGTGTTGTACGTAAAGAAATATGAATGTTTTAGTTGGACCACTTTTTTCGCTTTGTGATAGATGGCGCTGTAATAGTCACAAACGTATAAGTACGTGGTATCACGTAACATTCCGCCAGTGCGGACGGTACGTGCTTCGTGATACATTACCCGTGTTAAAATGGACAGTTTACCAATTGCGGAAAAGGTCGATATCGTGTTGATGTATGGCTATTGTGATCAAAACGCCCAATGGGCGTGTGCTATGTATGCTGCTCGGTATCCTGGACGACATCATCCAAGTGTCCGGACCGTTCGCCGGATAGTTACGTTATTTAAGGAAACAGGAAGTGTTCAGCCACATGTGAAACGTCAACCACGACCTGCAACAAATGATGATGCCCAAGTAGGAGTTTTAGCTGCTGTCGCGGCTAATCCGCACATCAGTAGCAGATAAATTGCGCGAGAATCGGGAATCTAAAGAGCGTCGGTGTTGAGAATGCCACATCAACATCGATTGCACTCGTACCATATTTCCATGCACCAGGAATTACACGGCGACTACTCTGAACGTCGTGTACAGTTCTGCCGTTGGGCACAAGAGAAATTACGGGACGATGACAGATTTTTTGCACGCTTTCTATTTAGCGACGAAGCTTCATTCACCATCAGCGGGAACGTAAACCGGCATAACATGCACTATTGGGCAACGGCAAATCCACGATGGCTGCGACACGTGGAACATCAGCGATCTTGGCATGTTAGTGTATGGTGCGGCAATATGGGAGGAAAGATAATTGGCCCCCATTTTATCGATGGCAATCTAAATGGTGCAATGTATGCAGATTTCATATGTAATGTTCTACGGATGCTACTACAAGATGTTTCACTGCATGACAGAATAGCGATGTACTTCCAACATGATGGATGTCCAGCACGTAGATCGCGTGCGGTGGAAGCGGTATTGAATAGCATATTTCATGACAGGTGGATTGGTCGTCGAAGCACCATACCATGGCCCGCACGTTCACCGGATCTGACGTCCTCGGATTTCTTTCTGTGGGGAAAGTTGAAGGATATTTGCTATCGTGATCCACCGACGACACCTGACAACATGCATTGAGGTTAACGGACATCATTTTGAGCATTTATTGCAGTAATGTGGTATTTACAGGTAATCACGATGTAACAGCATGCATTCTCGGAAATGATAAGTTCACAAAGGTACATGTATCACATTGGAACAACCGAAATAAAATGTTCAAACGTACCTACGTTCTGTATTTTACTTTTAAAAACCTACCTGTTACCAACTGTTCGTCTAAAATTGTGAGCCATATGTTTGTGGCTATTACAGCGCCATCTATCACAAAGCGAAAAAAGTGGTCCAACTAAAACGTTCATATTTCCTTACGTACTACACGAATACGTTATAAAAATGGGGGTTCCTATTTTAAGAAACGCAGTTGATATCCGTTTTACTTATGGCAGCGCCATCTAGCAGGCCAACCATAGCGCCATCTGGTTTCCCCCTTCAAGCTAGACGAATTTCGTTCTTTGTAGTTTTTTCGTTTGACGCATATTTCGTGAGATATTTGGCCCGGTCACGATCAATGAACCACCTTGTATACTTTAATCACTGCGTCACGTGAACAGTTTACAAAATTAGCCGTTTCGGAAATACTTCCACCCTTGGCCTCTAAGACAATGACCTGCCCCTTTTGGACGTCAGGTTAATCGCTCCGTTTCAACATTACAACGACTGCAGTGTTTTCCACGTCCCTTCCCTCACACTCTCCAAATGCTTTATATACCCTCCACTGCTAGGGCTCTCCCCTGCCGTTTGTGACTGGTTATTGCACATTCACATCTAAAATAGGTGAAGGTCACTTTAATGTGACTGAACCACGTAGAATTAACAGGGGATATTATGCCGATGATATCATCGCCACATGTCCGATGCCTCTGAATGCTGCGTGCAACCTTCCCGCGCCGCTACTACATTCTGGCGCGACCAGCGCCACTCAGGTGTCGCCCTCTGCCGACCTCCATGAGGGACGGCCGTAGCCACCAGCTACGTAGAGAACGGTTGCAACCAGTGAGCGAAACGGAAGAGCGGAGTCCCGAACTGCGCCAACCTGCTACACAACGTGTTCCGTGGATAGTACCCATCATTAATCTTTTTGAGTTATAGTGAGATGTGGTGATTGGAACGGTCGTCGCCCAGGGATCTGAATACCTGGCGGGTTCTATGTGGTTCAGCTGTGGTGTATATTTAACTAAGAGAACTCTGCGGAAGGGGGAGTCCGAAAACTTGTCATGCTACTCATAGGTACTGTAATCAGATGGTCAATTTCCTGTCCCGTCCAGAGACAAACTCTGATAGTTGTTTTCTTTTGTAACTGTTTGTCTTGAGCAAAGATAGACGAATGTGGAACTGCAGTAATTTTGATAGGAGGAGCACATATGTTATATTCACGTCTGGTTGTAAAGTTTTTCTTGCTTAAGGTATCACCTTAAATTAAACGTTTCATTGTAAACTTTTTTGACATTGTTTTAAATCAATTATTTCGTGTTTTTAAGAGTTTGCATAGAACTATTGTATTATGCTTACCTCCTCACTCCCAGCCCTCCCACTTATTCCTCAGTAACACTATGGTAGCAGAGAGCGTGGTGTGGTGTGAGGCCGTGGGGTTGGTACAAAGTACATTATTTTTTTAATGACAGTTCACTAAGATTGAACTGTGTTATACTTTGTGAAGCCGGTCGTACTTTGGTACTGTATTGTTTCACCATGGCAGCCAGAGAGGTGATTGGGGTGTCAGAGTTGCGGAAGGAGGAACTATTGCACGAAGTAAAAAGTCCCCTCCGGGAATAAAAGTGTATGGATATCGACATGTGCGGGCGTTTAGCGAGTAAGAAACGCCAAAATACACCGCGAAAGCGTCCAGACATCGGGCGCTGGACCACAGTGGAACTGGTGGTTGTCTGTGTCGTCCATTCCACAGTGGATGCAGAGGGGCGAATCGGCTAGATGAATGCGATACAGCCGAGGTCGGTTAATTTGTTTGCCACTTACTGTGATATGCCAAGCTGACTGGACGTCTGATTCGAGAAAACGTGTGTGGACCGCTTTCCATATGTGCTACCACACGCGCTGGGGATACTTAATTTCGATGGGGTTGGGCGGGCGACAGTGTTGCAACACTCTCTAAACTGTTCTCGTCTGGTAGAAACGTGTTATTGGCAAAAACTGTTAGCCATAACTAAAGTCCAGGAAAAGTTCTCGGATATGAAAAAAGGGGATGGAATGGTCGATACCGAAACTGGAGCGGGCAAAGAGACTGGTGGAAAGTCTTGAATAGGGGTCCATTGAGGCTCTGCGAGAAACGATGCCAGAGTTTTAGTTGAGGACTGATGTATAGTCTGTGTATTAGTTCCACCCCACCAGTCCCGTGGGAATACAAGGTTTTAATAACATCCTTGAGTTGACGAAAGAGCCCAATGCCATCAATATACGTCAGTCCAGGAGAATTGGGACCGGTAGTACCTGAGTCACATGTGGTATGCGGGAGGCATAATAGATGTTAACATATTGTGCACGCTGGATAATATCGAGGGCTCGCAGTCGGTGATTCTTTATAGCAAACGCCTACCGTTGATAGCTGCTGAGCGATGGAGATCGGCTGTGAGTTCAGTGCCAACACACTGAACAATGGCAGCGACGCTTCTCTCTGGTAGGCCCTCGCCAGTGAGCAAGACCTTGGATTTGGACACACTGAGAGAGTTGCCCGATGCTTCGACGTAGGTCACCTCCCATGTCAGGGCTGCTCGAACTTCATCCGCCGATGAAGGGCTAGCTCTTGTAAAATTCGATGGGGATGCCATCAGGTCCCTGGGATCTGATCTCAGATCCCACCTCGATAGTATCAAGTACTTCATCTATGGTCACATCTTCATGGAGTTCATGCGTTACCTCCACCAGGAGAGCTCTCGTAGTAAGTCGTCTGACCTCTGTGATCAGTTTCGCAGAATCTGGTACAGCTGCATACAATCCAGCGAAATGATTGTGGAGAGCACGACCGATGGTTTGTTGGGTCTCATGCCAGTGGCCTTCCTCATCAGTGAAAGCATAGATCAGAGCCCTGCGTCGTCGTTGTATTTACTGGAGGAGGTGGTACATCGATGGATTTTCTGGAGGTTTACGATTATAGATTAAACTACTCTTCCTTCCAGGTGAGGGGAGCGCATTATCAAGGAGATCTGCACCTTCGTTCGATGTACTATCGTCTACCAGGTTGGCGAGAAAGGCATCGTCTCACAGTAATGGAGAACGTACTAATAATTCACCATGCTCTGTCTTCCTTACCATAAATCATCAATGTTTTATCGAGGATCAGCTTTGCACATGAAAGCCACCAAGATAAGGTGAAGGCATAGGCGTCACGACGATGCCAGCATCGTGCCCTCGTATCCTCGACCATATGGCGATAGTCTGCGGAGGTCAGGTGGGCGACACTGAATTTCCAGACTGTCGGGCGACATTGACGTCGCAGATGTACGCTTCATGGTCTGCAAAAGCTATGGGTCAGACTTCTGCTTGGTGGGTGCCATCAACAAGGGGTGGGTGAAGCAGATGCAGTCTGTGGCTTGACAAGTGAGCATTGTGAAACGTGTAACCTCGCAGGGTGCGATGGAGCTTCGTCCAGATGCCGAGTCACAGGCTATCGATGAACATTGAGAGGATGAATGCTGTGGGAGTTGGTCAGCATGCCCTCGTGCCAAGTTGAAGTCCCCACGGAAAACCAGATCGTCTTGTGGGCCTGTGAAGGGCGGTGTGACCTCCTCGGCGAAGAATGAATGTTGGTCATGACGGTGGTTAGAGGCACATGGTGTGTGGATATTGATGATATGCACGCGAAGTAGGGTGAGGACCACACCTTGTGCTGTGGGAAGGTATACAAAGTACTTTGCAGGAAGCCCTTCTTGTAGGAGGATGGCGATGCCGCTACCAGAATCGGAGGCACGAGAAACATGTGTGGTGTACCCAGTGAGCATTTGGAAGTCAACAGCGAACACCTCATGTAGGAGTGCAATATCAACATTGCACAATAGATGGTGTCTCAGAACATGGCTAGTTTGCGGGGGCTTGGATGGTGGCAACATTCATTGCAGCGATACGATAATGCTGTGTACAGCTGCAATCGATGCAGAATGCGTGATGGAAGCATCCGGCTATTGTAGACCTGCCAGGTCTGCCGCAGTGGCCATGATTATTGGCAGGGCGCCAGCTCAGGCGTCTCCATGGGGTGTACCCACACACACGCTGGCGGTCTGATCCGCTCCTTCAACATCATTGGCCCAGGATGCTGAAGACATATGACGGTCGTGCACTCTGAATGGGTGAAGTTGGTGCTGTGACAAAGGCTAGGGGGGACGCGTCGTCCTCATGCACTGGTATCACTGAATACATGTTCTGGAATGAGACAGGCTCTGTCACAGCAAGGAGGAGCGGGGGGGGGGGGGGGGGGGGGGGCATGAGGGGCCGCACAGTGGTCGGACGCAGTAAGGAAGGTTACCGTCAGACATCTCGCTAGGCCATCTGAAGGAAGGCGTCGTCGGAAAGTGTTAGATGGCATTTCTTGCGATTCTTGGGCGACTGTTGTTCCCCGACGTGTTGTTCGAAATCAGAATGTGGTCGCCCGTCGTCCAATATCATACCCGTCTAGGTAAAGGCAGAAGTCGGTATGACATCTAGTTTAACATCCATGGTTCGAACAGTATCGTCTTTCAGGGTCCTGAGATTGGATGGTCGTGGTGCGAGCACTAGAGGTGATTCCATGCTGGTTTCGTCAGCTCTTTGCGCTGCGTCGGGTGCCGTTGACGAGGTTTCAAGCATATCCTGGAGTGGCGTGGCAGGGTCCTGTGGTCGCATAGGTGGCGGACAGGGGCGTGAGCGTCGATGCCGGAGTCACTTCACTCAACGGTGTTTGTGTCGAATGTCGGTGTAAACTTTCGGATCGGACACGTCCTTCCTGGTCACATCATGCGCATGTTTGTGACTGGCCATCGCACATGAAGATGGCACGCACACCGCCAATCAAGTACGATGGAACGTGTTTCATCAGCTATGTTTTGATCTGATGGACGCCACTTAACACGAGGTAGGTCGTAAATGTTTGCCACTTCTCTACAAGATGACCCAAGACGTTGCCATATGGTTGGAAAGCTGCAATGACCATTTATTGAAGTACTTCAAAAGAGAGCTCAAACAGCCTCAAGGCCTAGAGACCGAATCCCGGATGGTCCATCGGAGTGTTTAAATTTTAACCCGATAGCATGTCGTTGGACAACTTGAGCGCATGATGGAAAAATGTAATCCGATCACGTCCAGGGGCTCCAAATGCAGATGCTCACATATGAACTGTCCAACTTCGAAGGCTCCTGGTCGTGGATATTTGGCCTGAAACTTTACTTTGATCGTCACACGGCGGTAAGAGTGAGCCATGGGGTACGTTATTAGTGGACTCTATATACACAAATACCGCGACGTGGAAGTAAAAATCTCAGAGAGCGGATCGCTGGCAGACGCACGGAGCAGTTCCTCACGCTACCACGGCTTAGATCCAACTTGAGCCCCCGTCACTACCGTTTTCCACTCCCTTACTGCGCTGTGTGCACAGGTACGGGTAAAGTTTTTTTTGTGCTCACACTACTCTCTGCCACGCTTTACACAGTAGTTTGCAGACTATGGATGTAGATGTAGGAGATGTAGATGGAGATACAGAAGGACTGAAAGACATTGATGATGATGATTGTGAACACATGTAATTAATTGCGAACCTTTGTCTTAGATTTCTAGACATGAAGTCTTTGAAGATTACGAACGACACAATGTTTAAAAATTTGCACTAGGTATTTCTGTGGAATCAAGGCATACCAAATTCTTCGGTAGATAATTTCTAATCAAGTAGCTTCGATGATTATGAATGATACTATATTTAAAACTTTGCAGTGCACGTTTCTGTAGAATCAACGCATACCACACACTTAATAAACAAATATATATTCTATGATCTTCTGATGCTGTAATTTTGAAAATATTTCGTAATGTCTGGCTCTCCAACATGTATTTGATTATAAAATTGATGGAAAATCGCTAGATTTGTTGTGATTAATGCACATAAGGTAACGAATAACCAGCGTCACTATGTGTAAAAGTCTACTGAATCACGATACAAAATAAATCAGTAGTCATAGGTGATCTTTAGGATGGCAATGTACACAACCAATGACCATTGCTGGAAAGATAATCTTTTAATTGTTATGTGATACGAGCTTTATAGAAACAGTGTGTTTATTAGTTATGGGAGGTGATTTGTAAACGTTGATCAAGGGAAAATTACGCAGAAGCCGTTAGCGTGACGCATTATGATGGACGGCATTATAAACGAGTTGTCTTAAATCTTGAACTATCTAATGTTGTTCGTAGTGGTTGGTATTAGGGGTTCCCTACTACATTAGTTTCGTAAAATATGGAGGGCAAGACAGACCTCACCAATCACCAGTCTTAATACGCATGGTGCACATCTCGTCCTAGAGACTTATCTTCAGGCGCTTGACACGTGTATTTCGTCATGGGTCATAGGCAGTAGTTTATGCTGCCCGTAATGGTCAAATATTTGTTAACAGTATTGCAGTGGCTTGCTTATACATGATAACACATTCAGTACTAGTACACATTGTGAAAATATAAACTCTGTAACTTACATGTAATTTTATAATAACAGAAGTATGAAAAGATCCAAACCCCATACGCAACCACTGTAACATGCAAAAATTTGGATATGCGTTGTAAATTATTTGTGCCCAAGTCTACACAGCTGCTACTGGAACCGGTAAATACATTTTTTTTAAAACAGTTGTAATCTAAACGGCAATCATATGAGTAATCTGTATTTGCCTAATAGCGCCGGTGACCATGATATGCATAAGCAGTGAAGAAATATTGATGTCAAGCAGCAGACTATAGGCGTAGGGGGCATGAAATGAGTCGTACACGTGAAATAAACCCATTATTTGTGACTCAGTGAGACGTTCTTCCCTTCCATGTTTTCCTTACGACAATTCTGTACAAAACAACTGACGTAATTAGAAGGTATGCTACGAACAGGTTTCATGAAAATGAATTAAAAAGTGCCTTCTAACAGTCGCTAAGTAGGTCGGGATTCCCACAAGGGAAGAAGTGCAGTGCAGCTACTTGTTGTAAGAGCATTTGTTTGTCTTGTGCCGAAAGCTCGTATGAGAATAATGGAGGCGTGACGAGAGAGCCAGATTTCACAGTCTGAAGGCCGTGAAACTACTGCAGCTGCTGCACACTGGGTGTGTCGAAAGAAGGTTCTGACCGAGCGAAGGCCATCACATTAAGAAAGGTTTCATTCACTACAGAGTGAGTCGCTTTCAGGACAATTGCGCCAACGTTACTGTACGATGTCTGTTCAATTCCGTAAATTCGTCTAGAAAATTTTCCGACGCTTATCTTTTACTTCTTGTGCATGGTCTTTTTCGAAATACACTCCTCCGCAACTGATACACCGCTCACATCTCCGTTTCCACTTCTTAGTATGCTCCTTACTGGATCGAGTGAAGCGCTGTCTGTGAATTTTCTTTTATCTCGTCTATCGTTGCAAATATTGGTCCTTTCACCGTTATTTTCAAGTTTGTAAATAAAAAAAATGTCGGCAGGCGCTAGGCCTGGAGAGCTCTGGCTCTGAGCACTATGGGACTCAACTGTTGAGGTCTTTAGTCCCCTAGAACTTAGAACTAGTTAAACCTAACTAACCTAAGGACATCACAAACAGCCATGCCCGAGGCAGGATTCGAACCTGCGACCGTAGCTGTCTTGCTGTTCCAGACTGCAGCGCCTTTAATCTCAATGGTTAGGCATAGAATTCCTGTTCGGGAGGATGACCGTTGAAATCCCCGTCCGACTACCCGGATTTAGGTTTTCCGCGCCGCCCTTGCGAAGAGGAAGTGTGTGCCCTTGTGTCCTTATTACGTCATACTACAGTGAAATATCTTTGTGGTAAATTCTTACCAGCTATTTTATCGTTGAAAAGAAAGATATCGTAGCTTAGCAATGAACAATGGACAGGCATTGAGATGTATCTGGGTGTGTACTGAGATTTGTCGTACCATTGACTTTGTTAGACATCCTACTACAGAAGCGTGCTTCAGTAGCAACTGGAATGGTTTAAACTGAGTTTCCGAAACGATAAGAACAGGTAAATAAGTGATTCATTTAATAGTGTGATTAGAACATCCAATATAGACGCCCTAACAAAGAAACATTCACAGCACTGGAACGAAACAGAGGGACAAACGATACCAGAATAAAGAAACATGCAATAACCTTCTTTCAAAGAATGGACCACATTCTCGAAAACTATCAGAAATGTAAAAAGTCGTAGAGAAATGAAGGTACTGCATGAGAAAGAAGTCAAGGAAATGAAACTTAACTGGCGTGCTGGCACTCACTAGCCCACACAGCGACGGGAGAGAACGCTCGCGCAATGTCGTGCACTCAGATTTCCTCGAAGAACGACAGGTGGTGAATGCTGAGTGCCACTCATGAGCAGCCAGCCTGCAGCGAAGTGAAAACAACCGTCCGTATCAGTACGCAGGAATCACGGACGCGTCGACTCCCTAGTGGCACTATGCACGGCCGCATACCGGCGATTCTATATTGAACTGAGGCAGCGTAGAAAATTATGTTTATATGCTGTTTGCTACACTACCACCTGAAACTATAGCAAAAAAAGGCCGTTTTTTTCCCAACGCGATATCATGAAGTTACAGCACAAGGTAAAGCTTAATCAGGGGACGTATGCGACGGAAAAAGTCTCCTAAACATATAATTCGAGAAAGTATGATATCGATGTTACACCTAGTAACTCCAAAATCTTTTGCACAACCACTAAGTGAAAAGAGGGTGCGGTTTCCCTC
This sequence comes from Schistocerca serialis cubense, assembly GCF_023864345.2. Classification (NCBI taxonomy): domain Eukaryota; kingdom Metazoa; phylum Arthropoda; class Insecta; order Orthoptera; family Acrididae; genus Schistocerca; species Schistocerca serialis. The sequence continues at coordinate 210,602,847 of NC_064646.1, read as the reverse complement.
TGCTGAGATTCATTTCAGGCAGCAAAGTGAGATATTCTCTCCGTTGGGAGGGTCTAGAGCTCTCGTGGCACTCATGACCGTCCACAGAAATTTATGCAGGGGGGCGTGGTAAGACTGTACAATCGCCATTTTTTGATACAAATAAGTTATTCGGCTTCGAGCTGCATCGTGCTACAAGAATAGCAATCAGCAACGTAATGCTATAATATTAGTTAAACGTGAGGTGTAACGGAATCATGAGAAATCACTTCCAGACGTCTGTGAGAATGCTGTGCCCCTCTTGTCCACCCTTGCGGACACTTGTTCCCCCCCCCCCCTCCCCCACCGTACAAGACCTTGCAGCGGGAAGAAGGTGGCAGAGGAACAAGGAACAGATACCCGGATCAATGACGTTGGGTTCTCTTACCGGCGAATGCAGATCTAAGAAAGGCAGTCTCCAAGCTACGCCAAGGAGATGTGTCAATCATGTTTTGAACCGGTACGGATGTTGGACGCTCCAGATCAGCTATCGAGGGTAATTTTAGGGATGTGGAATATCGGTATAGAACCCTCCAAACTACTTTACAGCTCTACAGTCAGCATTTCATGTGCATCTACATCTCCATGATTATTCTCCAATTCACAATTAAGTACTTGGCAGAGGGTACATCGAACCACCTTTAAGCTACTTCTTTACCGTTCCACTCCCGAACAGCGCGCGGGAAAAACGAACGCTTAAATCTTTCCGTGTGAGCTCTGATTTCTCTTATTTCATTATGATGATCATAACCCCCTATGTAGGTAGCCGCAAACGAAATATGTACACATTCTGCGGATAATGTTGGGCACTGAAATTTCATGAGAAGGTCCTGCCGCCGCGAAAAGCGGCTTTGTCTTAATGAATGGCACCTCAATGCCTGTATTTCCGTGGCACTCTCTCCATTATTTAACGATAATACAAAACGCACTGGAATTCTTTGAACTTTTTCGACCTCCTCCGTCAATCCTGTCTGATGCAGATCTCAAACCGCACAGCAGTAGTCCAGAATAGGGTGGAGAAGTGTAGTGTAAGCAAGCTCTTTACTAAAACTGTTACATTTTCTAGTGTTCTCTGGTTTGCTTTCCATACAACATATGAACGTTTCAATTTAAGTTATTCGTAATTGTAATCCCTAAATATTTATTCGAGTGTTCAGCTTTCAGATTTATGTAATTTAGGGCGCAGGGCCTAACTGAAATTCAGCGAATTCTTTTTAGTGCTCACGTGGGTTACTTCAAACTTTTCATCATTTAGAGTCAATTGTCACATTTTGCACCAAGTATCTCGTCTGAATCATTTTGCAATTTGGTTTGATCATTCGATGACTTTACATTACGCTAAATGACATCGTCCTCTGCAAACCTTTATGTACAGTCGTGCTCAAAAGTATCCGAACGACATGAATTGCATTTCGCCTGATTCGCATGCAACCCACATAACGCAGCTGTCTAGCGGGTCCTCTAAACGCTCCTCGATACAGTCGTTTGACTATTGAAAATGGTTCCAACATTCACCCCTAGAAAACACTGCTCTGTATCGAAATAACTCAAGATGTAAAGTAATACCAAGGTACTACAAATACCAGGCAACCCCTTATCACAAATAAGACTATCCTTAAGGCTTGTAAGCTCACATTTATTACAATAAATGACATACCTGAAATGTTACCACTCTCATTATTACGTCAGATAGGTAATGCACGTATTAAGTTCGTCGTATTCATGATTTACTCTTCAAAGTAACATACCGTACTTATTGTTTAACACAAAATGACATTAAAAATTTAAGTTATTCACGAACAGCTAGTTGAGAATATGTATGAACATCAAATGACATGGCGAACCGTCTCGTTCTGCATATGGCTTCAAATCCAGGACATGCACACTAAGCAAAGACTTCGTGACTGAAGGAAAGTAACAGTCATTCCTGACTGGGTATACAGAGAGTGATATACTTTGATTTTTGACAGTATCAGTTAGCAAATATCAACTTAAATTACATAACGTAATCATTTTTAACGGATGCGAATTCCTACCCAGCATCTTTTGTCCTTGTTAACGAACTACGAGAGAGGTTAAGTATTGCTTCTTCACAAGTAACGTACCAGAAATGCCGTGAGGTACAGCTTTGTGTTGGACAGGGATTCGAACCCAGAACCTAATCGGATTGCTAGCGAAGCACAATCAACTGTGACATATCGGATTTTCTCGGCAGTAGCTAGATGTTTTAACTGAAATGACGAGACGAAACATTAATTTCTTCCTTCCCAGGACTCCAACCTGGCACCTATCGCTGTTATATTCTAGAGAAAACGAACGTTAAATATGGGTTTGTTACACCAGCAGAGACATGTTAGCATGTTTGAACTAGAAATAATATGATGAAGAGTTCAGTGCTGACTGGGAATCGAACCCCACACATATCGTTGTTGGCTGCACACAAAGAGACGTCAGCTACCGAATTTTTCCTCACCAGCAGCTCGGAATAACATCCTTGAACTTACAGTGATCTCGCAAATAGTTCTGTGTCTCACTGGGCATCAAAAACGTCAGATATCGTTAGTGTTGACAACGAATGAAAATACATTAAAAATCTAAATTATTATCCACCAGCATATAGGTGTTCACGAAGGGATCGAATTACGCGTTAAGGGCGGTCTGAGTTGCATTCCCAGTTCAGAACCAATTTTATCGACGTACAGAAGCTCAATTAAGGGATGGAATAAGTGTCCTGTGACCCTACATAACGTTTGTTTCGTCTCTAGAAACAAATATCTAGTATAAGAAAGATTACTGCTGATAGAGTTTCTACGTGACGCGACTCCTGACTTTATTGTGGTTCAACCCAAGTCTACTTGCTAAAGAAGGAATATCATGTTTAACGGGAATTTCAGACCACAATGCCATTATACCTTCTTCACTTGGCGTAGCCAGAAGAGAGTAGAATTTGTCTCTCCTTATCAAAAATCATCAGCAGAAGTTGGAATCGAACCCAGACCATAAGTATATGAACCTGACTTCAATCCAACAGACCACCAGATCCTCTTCTCTGTGACTCATCTTTCTATCATAACAACGTTGCGCCAGACTGGATGAGAATTCTGACACACAGGCTCCCTATAGTGGTGCAGCATGTTCAGTACATTCATTTACTTGGTTGACCAAATCGCCATGAACTAGCTGCCTCAACTACCCAGCGCATACATTCGACTCTATTTTGTAATCACCGAAATAAAAATCACCTAACTACCACCTACACAGAACTGCCAACAGAGTAGGATGCAGAAATTTAAATAGGAAGTGTTCCTTTCCATTTGAGCTACTCTATTGTGCTATCTGTTTGTTGAAAACGTCGTGCAGTGCAAAAGAAAAGCTGTAACTGTCTGTCTCTCAGAAGTTATCAGTCTAATGGAGCTTTGAACATAATTCCCTTCACTTCTCACCCCAAAATATTCTCATGTTGAAAAAGGGCTAACTTCTGCGACATTTTGTTCTTTTCTGGTTTAGTAGACGGCCAGGCAGTAGATACATCTCGAAACTTTTGTTATCATTGATGATTAATTTCTCTCTCATGTTTACTATTGTTTTAACAACACTAAAAGAAACCTTACGAAAATTATGAAATAAAACTGTTCACGATAATCTTACGACGAAACTCTGGTTCAATAAAACTGAGAATCTGTACACAAGCGTGCCTCTATCGGCACGAATTAGTAAAATACTATCCACTTGGATTTCGATTGGGTCTGTGTTTGATTGGTATGCTGTGCCATACTCAAGTGGTATGCAAGTGTGGCATTTCATAGATAAAGTTATGTATCCCTAGAAACCCAAAATTTGCTTGTTAGCAGCGGAAAGTGGCGTTACCTGTTGGGCAGCATTGTAAGTTTTTCACCATTGCACTATGAGCTGAAAGTATTTTCTTGCGATTTTCTTATCGATGTTTGATCTGACTCTCTTTCACAGAAGGGACAAAACCGTTACAGTCAGCAAGACTGGAACAGCAAACCAAAACAAACGCTTTTTCACAGGTCGGCACATTACCACAGGGCTAGGGAAGATGCATGTGTCTTCACAGCCTTTTCTGAGGCCAATAACTGGTAAACCGCTACTTAAAGGACGAGATTAGTTGCGATTTTCACGTGCAACGACTTTCCTGGGCTGAAAACCGTAAATTTACAATCTTTTGTTACACTCAAGCGATAATAACTCAGATTATTCAATGGAAATGACAGGAAAAATCAAGTGAACTTTGAGGCTTAATTCCGTGCACACCAGGAAGTAACTCGTCGATCACAGAGTTGCCAAACATACCCTGCCTTGTTGCCAAATCTCAGTTACATTACCAGCAAGAAGAAGACGAACCGATGTGATCCTACAGCGGGCTGGGAAGTGACCATAGCTGGATTCTCAAAGACGCGGTTGCTACGCCCTGGAAAACGTAATCCGTCTGATTCACATTTCTGTAACTAGTTTTAGGGACTGGATCGTAGTTACTAATAATACTCAGAACTGACTGAAAATTAAGCTTCATAAATCAGTAACTCTCATAGTTGTTTTCATATTTCGTAAGTATACTCAAAACTAAGAATCTCATTGATGGACGTTTTCGTGCCTCACCGATAGTCGAGCACATCAAACAAATAAAAATACAAAAAGAATGTGTGTGTGTGTGTGTGTGTGTGTGTGAGGGAGAGAAAGAGAAAGAGAGAGAGAGAGAGAGAGAGAGAGAGAGATAAAAAGAAAAGAGAAAGAGAGAGAGAGAGTAAAATATTGTTGTAAAGAAATTGAATCACAGTATGTAAAGAAATCTTTCATTAAAATGACACTTTCCAGATCATTACGAAATGTTGTATTCATAATCTGTGGAACAAGTACTAATCTAATCATATCATATTGCTGATTATCCACGAAGATCCCAACCTACATAGGTAGGAACGATCATCAAAATAAAATAAGAAAAATCAGTTCTCGAACAGAAAGGTTTAGGTGTTCGTTTTTACCGCGCGCTGTTCGGTAGTGGATTGGTAGAAGTGCCACAGTCTACAATGTTGCCAGATCGAGCATATTGCTGGACACAGAATTCTTAGGGGAGCACGACTGTATTGTCCACTTTACGAGAACAACTCGGCGGTCAATTTTTTTTGTCTAAGACTGTATCTACAACACATATTGCACGCTGAAGACGCAGAGGAATTAACAAAGCAAAATTAGTTTATGAGAGCAACGTTAACTATATAATTCGAAGTATTCATAGTATTGTATACGTGTATGTAAATGTCTTCCAATGCCCATTCAAGGAAGACAAAGATACACAGTCTAGCTTCAGTATTACAAATACGCCTCAGTTTGTGGATGAACTCAGACTTAGGTTGATAATCATTTTGAATATTTAGCAGTACTGTACCCATTGGTGTTAAACGCGATTTCAACCAATGACTGCCACAGTTACAGGAACACTACCTGTGATACCTCTTACACAAAATACTTACGCAGTGCAATCAGAAGAAAAGATCAACCTGACACAAAATGTGGGAAGTTTGTTTTACAACCTCCATACCTGGATAAAAAGCTTTTCCTGTTTTAGATATCTGTGAACGTTGCTGCATAGGACGATTTACGAAGAAACTAAATTCCTTCAGCTAAGACAATGTTGAAAGAAATCGTCTTAACGGCACTAAATCGTGGTTTGTGAATCGTTTACCGGCCGTACTCTACCGCATTTCGCTGTTTGTAAGGCAAAAAGCTTACAGACAAATCTCAGAGAAGGAAGAGGGAGACGAAATGTCTCTCACTGGAAGGTCATGTTGTTTTATTTAAATGATTACAAAATCAGCTAAAAGGAACAGTGAGGTTGTCAGCATGCAACATCGTACTGTTGTCAGTATGCTGTTGCACTGTCCAGGGCCTGTAATGATAAAGGGTCCGTTTTGTCAGGCATATTGTATACAGAAGAGAAGAGAGAGCGCCACTAAATTCTACAATCCGTATGCATTGTATACACAGAGAAATTACTGTTACGGTGTACTAATGGAGCCCAATGAGTGAATTGCATATTTTTCGGTGAGAAAGAGCACTGGCAAACATTCTTCGCTACATTACATACACAACTTGAAACAGGTCATGTCGAACAAATCATATGGAAGAACTGACAGCGACGTATATCGAAAGGCAGTAAGATCAGTTGGCGTTTGATTTGTCACTATTCGCCAGCCATTTATAAGCGCAAGTAAATGAAGAAAGTCAGCGCGATTTTATTATCAAGTGACGTCTTCATCAATTGCTTTAGTTTTAATGTAATCTACGAGTAATTGCTGATGTTTGATATTAACATGAAAAGGATTCTGTAGACAGGGAAAGAACCTCTTCTTAGCAACTAATTCTACAATGACAGAAAGGCATTAAATAATCTTCAAGCACATGTGTTCCAGCAGCGGTATGAAGAAAATGATAGTAATTATGACAGTAATAACTGAATTATCCGGTAACTTCACACATCACAGTGGACTTTCTCGAACTATGAAATTTGCTGAATTAGTGAAAATTTCAAAATTGCTTCACATCGAGGCTATGATGCCTAGAAGAGTCTTTAGATCCTGCTGACATGAGAATAGCATAATCTCTGCGTCAGAAGATTGCTTCTACATAACCATTTAATAGACTCGCATGTTTTCCACCGTGATTAATTTTGTAAGCTATCATCAGTTACAGTACACTCCTGGGGCTGGGAAATGTGACTACAATGGTCTGGTGGAACGATCTATCTCAGGTGCAATGCGTGGGTTCAGGCATTTACTTTTAAGAGGCACAAACAGATTTACTTTACCTCTGGTAATCTCAAGAGAAAGACGTTATAATTCATAATCCACATTAAACATCACGTTCCTTCATTACCAAATGGGCAGAGCCAGTTTACGTTGGGAAATGACATAGACGGAAGAAATGGTAAACAATAATACTGCCGCCAGTAAACTTACTTACGTTAGAAAATTCTATTTTATTTGATGAACCGATAGCCATTCAAAGGAACAGGGCTCTTATATTATTTGTACTTGATTGAACTGCAGACGTAGAAAAATTTGGTGCTGGACTGTGATTTCAATTCGTATCTCCTCTCTCGAGGATGTGAATCTCTCGGAACAGTATAGTTCAGTCATTTCGTTCCTTTCCCCAAGATTGCAGTCTCCTCTAGGTCTACTCCAAAGGTAAGTATGTGGGTCCGAATACTGATCCAGTACAAAAATATTCATAATTTCATTTGAAGCCCTATCACGTGCATACCGGCCTGCTAGTGAAAATTAATATGCACTTTTAATGTCTGTTCATTGTTGCCAACATTCGCAATAGGTATCGTTATTTCTGGTCAGACACGCACACATCTTACTGTTGGTGAGTAACCAATTGATACTTAAGCCATATACGTGGATGATAAAGAAGGACGGTAGGTGTGCAGTTCGATTGTTGCTCAGGCACAAAAATTTGTATCCTTATTTTAGACTGAAACACCTAGCAGATGGTAAGAGAAACCGATACGTAACATTTCGTTTTACTTAGTGAACAATCCGATTATGTGCTGGGTTCGTATCTCCGTCACAGAACTTCACATCATGCACTTCATCTTTAAATGCATGCACACTTTGTTATTTGTGAATGGAGGTATATCAGACATCTTTCGTGGTCAGTTAACTGGGACGAAAGGGTCTTGATAGGAGTCCCGGTTTATTACAAAAACTGTCGTCTTTTATTTTCAAGTTCAGCTTTCGTTACTGATATTGGCGAAAATTTCGGTAGTTCATGCCTCTTCGTGGCTAGTCAGCAATATGATATGATAGATTTGATTGGATTAGTACTTGTTCTGCAGATTATGAATACGACATTTCGTAATGATGTGGAAAGTGTTATTTTAATGAATGATTTCTTTACATACCATGATTCAATTTCTTTACAACAATATTTTACTCTCTCTCTCTCTCTTTCATTTTTCTTTTTATCTCTCTCTCTCTCTCTCCGTCACACACACACACACACACACACACACACACACACACACACGCACACACATTCTTTTTGTATTTTTATTTGATTGTTGTGCTCGACTATCGGCGAGGCACGAAAACGTCCATCAATGAGTTTCTTAGTTTTGAGTACACTTACGAAATATGAAAACAACTATGAGAGTTACTGATTTATGAAGCTTAATTTTCAGTCAGTTCTGAGTATTATTAGTAAATACGATCCAGTCCTTAAAACTAGTTACAGAAATGTGAATCAGACGGATTAAGTTTTCCAGGCCGTAGCAGCCGCGTCTTTGAGACTCCAGCTATGGTCACTTCCCAGCCTGCTGTAGGATCACATCGGTTCGTCTTCTTCCTGCTGGTAATGTAACTGAGATTTGGCAACAAGGCAGGGTATGTTTGGCAACTCTGTGATCGACGAGTTACTTCCTGTTGTGCACGGAATTAAGCCTCAAAGTTCACTTGATTTTTCCTGTCATTTCCATTGAATAATCTGAGTTATTATCGCTTGAGTGTAACAAAAGATTGTAAATTTACGGTTTTCAGCCCAGGAAAGTCGTTGCACGAGAAAATCGCAACTAATCTCATCCTTTAAGTAGCGGTTTACCAGTTATTGGCCTCATAAAAGGCTGTGAAGACACATGCATCTTCCCTAGCCCTGTGGTAATGTGCCGACCTGTGAAAAAGCGTTTGTTTTGGTTTGCTGTTCCAGTCTTGCTGACTGTAACGGTTTTGTCCCTTCTGTGAAAGAGAGTCAGATCAAACATCGATAAGAAAATTGCAAGAAAATACTTTCGGCTCATAGTGCAATGGTGAAAAACTTACAATGCTGCCCAACAGGTAACGCCACTTTCCGCTGCTAACAAGCAAATTTTGGGTTTCTAGGGATACATAACTTTATCTATGAAGTGCCACATTTGCCTACCACTTGAGTATGACACAGCATACCAATCAAACACAGACCCAATCGAAATCCAAGTGGATAGTATTTTACTAATTCGTGCCGATAGAGGCACGCTTGTGTGCAGATTCTCAGTTTTATTGAAACAGAGTTTCGTCGTAAGGTTATCGTGGGCAGTTTTATTTCATAATTTTCGTAAGGTTTCTTTTAGTGTTGTTAAAACAATAGTAAACATGAGAGAGAAATTAATCATCAATGATATATGCGAATTCTCTGATGTTATCTATAACAGTTTGACAATGCACATGCGATTTATTGATTACGTGCATGGAGAAAACTTGTTCTGAATTAAAGCTGTCAAACAAGGTTTGATGAAGTGTAAAGTGCCACTACCACATGACAGTGTAGAAAATACCTTTCTGACATATTTTGGCACGATGCGCCCTCCCCATACATAAAACAAAAGTTTCGAGATGTATCTACTGCCTGGCCGTCTACTAAACCAGAAAAGAACAAAATGTCGCAGAAGTTAGCCCTTTTTCAACATGAGAATATTTTGGGGTGAGAAGTGAAGGGAATTATGTTCAAAGCTCCATTAGACTAATAACTTCTGAGAGACAGACAGTTACAGCTTTTCTTTTGCACTGCACGACGTTTTCAACAAACAGATAGCACAATAGAGTAGCTCAAATGGAAAGGAACACTTCCTATTTAAATTTCTGCATCCTACTCTGTTGGCAGTTCTGTGTAGGTGGTAGTTAGGTGATTTTTATTTCGGTGATTACAAAATAGAGTCGAATGTATGCACTGGGTAGTTGAGGCAGCTAGTTCATGGCGATTTGGTCAACCAAGTAAATGAATGTACTGAACATGCTGCAAACCACTATAGGGAGCCTGTGTGTCAGAATTCTCATCCAGTCTGGCGCAACGTTGTTATGATAGAAAGATGAGTCACAGAGAAGAGGATCTGGTGGTCTGTTGGATTGAAGTCAGGTTCATATACTTATGGTCTGGGTTCGATTCCAACTTCTGCTGATGATTTTTGATAAGGAGAGACAAATTCTACTCTCTTCTGGCTACGCCAAGTGAAGAAAGTGTATTGGCATTGTGGTCTGAAATTCACGTTCAACATGATATTCTTTCTCCAGCAAGCAGATGTTAGGTTGAACCACAATAATGTCAGGAGTCGCGTCACGTAGAAACTCTATCAGCAGTAATCTTTCTTATACTAGTTATTTATATCTAGAAACGAAACAAACGCTATGTAGGGTCACAGGACACTTATTCCATCCTTTATTTGAGCTTCTGTACGTCGATAAAATGGTTCTGAAATGGGAATGCAACTCAGACCGCCCTTAACGCGGAATTCGATTCCTTCGTGACAATACAACTCGACTACAATTTGTTGTTTGTTCAGACTGCAGATTCCTCAACATCTCCACATACTGCGCGTGAATGGGTTCGAATCCAGGCCAGGCACTAAATTTTTCATTATGTATTATCAAGCTCTAGCATGAGAATACCTATCTGCTGGTGGATAATAATTTAGATTTTTAATGTACTTTCATTCGTTGACAACACTAACGATATGTATCTAAGCCTTGCTCGTCAAGTCCACCTTTTCCAGTCTCGTCGAACTACTTCCGTAGCGGTGGGGCTTTTCTATAGGTTTTACATTTAGCTTCCCTACTTATGGACCAGTAAAATATACAGAGTTTTTACAAATTATTACATTCACAGACTAATATACATAAAACTAGAGGTGCAATTGCAACATAATTTCTTAAAACGCCAAAATAATTATAATGATTATTACATACATTGAAGCGCCAAAGAAATTGGTATAGACATGCGCATTCAAATACAGAGTAATGAAACAGGTAGAATACGGCGTTGCGGTCGGCAACGCCTATGTAAGACAGCAAGTGTCTGGCGCAGTTGTCGGATCGGTTCCTGCTGTTACAGTGCCAGGTTATCAAGATGTAAATGAGTTTGAACGTCGTGCCATAGTCGGAACACGAGCAATGGAACACAGTATCAATGAGGTAGTGATGAAGTGGGGATTTTTCCGTACGACCATTTCACGAGTGTATCTTGAAAATTAGAAATCCGGTAAAACGTCAAATCTCCGACATCGCTCCGGTAGGAAAAAGATCCAGCAAGTACGGGACCAATGACGACTGCAGAGAAGCGTTCAACGTGACAGGAGTGTAAGCCTTCCGCAAATCGCTGCAGAGTTCAATGCTGGGCCATCAACAAGGGTCAGCGCGCGGACCTTTCAACGAAACATCATAGATATGGGCTTCCGGAGCCGAATGCCCAGTCATGTCCCCTGACGACTTCACAACACAAAGCTTTACACCTCGCCTGGGCCCGAAAACACCGACATTTGACAGTTTATGACTGGAAACATGTTGCCTGGTCGGACGAGTCTCGTTTCAAATTGTATCAAGTGGATGGACGTGTATGGGTATGGAGACAACTTCATGAATCTATGGACCCCGCATGTCATCAGGGGCTGTTCAAGCTGGTGGAGGCTCTGTAATGATATGGGGCGTGTGCAGTTGGAGTGATATTGGACCCCTGGTACGTCTAGATACGACTCTGACAGGTGACACGTACGTAAGCATACTGCCTAATCACCTGCATCCATTCATGTCCGTTGTGCATTCCGATGGACTTTGGCAACTCCAGCAGTACACTGTGACACCCCACAAATCCGGAATTGCTACAGAGTGTGTCCAGGAGCACTCTTCTGACTTTAAACACTCCCGCTGGCCACCAAACTCGCCAGACACGAACGTTATTGAGGATATCTGGGATGCCTTGTAACGTGCTGTTCAGAAGAGATCTCCACCCCTTCGTACCCTTAC